>NW_019214949.1:0-38593 GCF_002532875.2 Varroa jacobsoni | reverse complement strand
AGTTTCTATATACATATAATTCTTTCTGGCTAACATGAGCTATCTCGATCTTGTCCATCCTCTGGTTATTAATTTTGCATCTATTTGTGATTAGGTTGTTCACGGATATAGTAAGCAAATTTGCATCACTTATCCCAGTTGCTCCTATTACTTGGCGACCATATTGTAGAAGCTGTGTATAGGTTTGTTGATACTATATAATATGCGTATATTTGAAGTGCTGGAAAAGTATTAGGGCAAGCAACGACTATTAATATTACTCGAGAAGAAGTTGTTCTCCGTTCTGGTGAATTTCTTTATGACTTATTGGCGCTGTGAGCTTCGCGCTAGTACAATAGTTTACATAATTGACACTTAAATTAGCAGGCTCCACCATTTTGATATGATCGATATAATTGATGCAAATATGAGCGTCTCTGTACTAGAATAATTCATATTAAGAAGGGCGCAGCGGCATCGTACAGGTCAGCATAATGTTTAAAGCTTGTGTGATAGGGCTAACTATTTTGGACTCCAAAACAGGCTTCGACTTGAACGTCATAACAAAGCCATTTTCACCAGCTAAAGTCAGCCTAATATCACACATTAACGGACAAAGGAATACTAGATAAACCGTTAGGCAATCCCTTATGCTCTCTGTGTTGATTACCTAAGTGAATGTATGTGATCAAAGCTGGGAAAATAGCTGTGAAAATTGTTTTCTTTGACTATTTAGCGACAATAACAGTGAATTTGCGTTAATTTCATAAATGAGCATCATTATTTTAATAAATAGCTTTCAATCGCATATGTAAATCTTCTTCGTTTAATAATGTTGATCTACTTGGAAAATATCTTAAAATGAACATCGATTCATTGGAAAAAAAAAACTGTTTACTAAATGGTTTAACCCTTCGGTGTGTACTTCTCTGTTCCTCATGTATCGAAAATAATGGGCGACAATTCTCTTAAAATGTAGTGCAAAAGTGCATTGTAACGTAAGTAAAGCTCTCGTAGTTTTGTAATACTAATCAGTTTATTTTCGTAAAAACTTCGTCGATTATTATTAGAACATATACAGGTATATAAGGTATGCCTTGCAATTACCGCTTATGAACAGCTGTTTCTCGAGAACATGTTGTTTGACTTGTTAGCAACGCAAAGGCATGTACGTCAACCGCCGTGGACATACGTATGTGCTTATTTTATGGTATTTTACGGTTTAACAGCTCGTAGAAGACCGCACTTTTGTAGTTAAGCAAATACTTAGTCGTCATTTATTCTTAATATTATTATATACATTATAGAAATACGGAAATACATAAAAAGGGCTGATCAGGCTGAACCAGACTTCCAGTGCAATAACTGGGACAAAAACGTTTGCACTAAAGAGAGCTTGAAATATACCTGTTAGCATGACATGGAAAGTTCGATAGAGTGAGTTGGAACGCAGAGATCGCAGTGAAACGCTTACGACTAGAAGCGGACTTAACAAATATCTGCTGGTGCATAGCGATGACACAGCATAGGACCTCTCATTCTGTAGCAACTTGTTAAGCAGCGCAAAGCAACATGTGTAGAAGGTGCATTGCTAGACGAAAGCACGAGTTCAATTAAACTTTAGTAAAAAAAACTGCAATGAACGATTTCGTAGAGAAGGGCCAACTAAAGAGGTATCTACGAGCGTCTACATATTGTTGAGTAGTGGACACGACGAAGAGCATCTACCTCGATTCCCTTCCTCGATTTCGCAACTGTTATCTAGTTA
Source organism: Varroa jacobsoni (assembly GCF_002532875.2). Classification (NCBI taxonomy): domain Eukaryota; kingdom Metazoa; phylum Arthropoda; class Arachnida; order Mesostigmata; family Varroidae; genus Varroa; species Varroa jacobsoni. Next base: position 36,846 of record NW_019214949.1, on the reverse strand, counting down.
ATACTGTAGGCGACAGTCTAATTTGCGTTCGTATTGTCCGGAGGCCACTTGTTACTCGAACAGGTAGACAGTGTGACTCTTCTGCCTAGATTTCTGTACTCATTAGAACGTGCCAAAGTCCCTTGTCAATAGTCTACTGTATTATTATATAGAGTATATATTATTATACTGTTGTCATGTATTATGCACATTACTGCATTATGGACCATAAGGTTAAATTTTCAACCGTTACAGTTTTGTAATATTAAAAACATGATTTATATACGCCTGCATACAGTTATATACTGTGTCATTTACGTCGGTTATATAGAGTTTCGGCATTGTATGGCCTAGCAATGTACTCGCCGCTTCATTAATCATAAGCATAATATATATTTAGATAATATGAAGACATAGGAAAGTCGTTTGCTTTAGAACGATTTCGGAAACAAAGTTTCGCCGTTTTATAAAGAGACCTCGGCCCATTTTACAGAGCTGGGTTAATTTCAAATACAGTACTTAAAGCTGTAATACTCTCTAATTGTCGCGGCGTATTGAGACCGGATAACACTACTAATTATCTAACCAACGTTCCTGCAAAAGCATCACATCGTGATAGTGGATGAGCTTGTCAACTTACAGAGCTAAAATACATTTGACTTATATTTACTGAGAACAATCCACATAGGAAACGTATTATTGAAAAGAAATTAGCTGTTGTCGTTGTGTAATGTTTGTCCACTTTTTGTTATTTATTGTATACTATTTATCAGTACAAAATAACCCGGTCGCGAACAAATCAAATAGATAAATTGAAATTTATTAAAATTCTCGTAATTCATGATGTGCAGATCGCATATATCGTGCTAAACCAAAAGTAATGATTCTTCTCAACTTTATAACTCATATTTAGTAAAAAATATAACAGTAAGAAAAATAAAATTAAAAATATAGTAGTCATATATAATAATACGTAATAAAAAAAGAGTACCTATGCATACTTGGTGGAAATGGTAATTGCGTTTTAGGAGTGGAATGGTGCTACTGTAATTTCCATCATTAAAATAACACCAGTGTCATCGATATATTTCGATATACCACCTGTAATCTTTTACAATAAGTTTTTCCTCAGAGTCGTGGTTTAAAAAATCCATTGCGTTCAATGCAACCGTATAAAAAATACTTTATTGAACATAATGCACAAATGTTACTCCTTCGACATCCAGCATTCTCAAATTTTCTTGCGTAAGCTATTGACAAAATGTGTGAAGGCTTTCTTTTGCCATTAGGCTCATCTGGTAATAATATGAGTACAAAGGCTTGTGTGAAAGGAAAACCCTGTACAAAGCAATTTATTTAGCAGTATTTTTGATCGCGAACGCCATCAAAATAGTCGTGATTTCCTATGAAGGGTTATATATAGTATGATTTCTACGGCCAAAGTTTAAGAGATCACTATTTATATAGATACAGTACCCAATACAATAGAGTCGCCCACGCCAGCCCAGCTTTTTGGTAAGTGGACAATTTGAATTTAGCGTGATCTTCTTAGTCACTGATTTTTAACAAAAAGGAAAACGAACGGCTTATGCACCTTGTGCTATTAACTGAATATGCTGTTTGTTGACGCTTATAATCAATGGCATTGAGTACAATTGCGAAATTTAAAAACCATGTGTTTTGTTCATGGCTAGCCAAAGTGTTGAAACTTTACAGAAACAATATACAGAATGTGTACGACTGATGAAATCATCGAACATCCTGACCAAAGCATAGGTTACTTCTTTGTGCGGATCTATATACAGTCCACTGAAAAAAGCTTCTAGATGAATAATACAATTTGAAGCTTAACATTTATATGATCGTTTCACCGGCAAAATCCAGTGCATCGCTTGTCAGTAATTCGTCATTAAAAGCTAAGTGAAAAGTGAGTTCTTCCGCTTACAGTAGCTAAATATATATTTTGAGTTTTACATCCTGTACTGTTGCTTCAGTTGGCTAGTTATCAGCATAAAACGACTTATCTCCACGTCCGGTTTCAGACATAGACCATTTCATGCATCTTTAAGCTCAATAGATAAACTGCTTTATCGCGAAAATCATCTAAAACATTTACACCTATATGTACGAAAACCATATTTTCTACGAGGCTCAGAGGTATGTAGCCGCACTTTTTTCGATTCTAGTCTCCAATTAAAAATTAAAGCATAATTCGCTATTTTTATTGTGTGTCAAAGGGTAATCGAAAATTCATCGGCTGCTACGATTCCACTCTACGCACATCTGTCGGTGAAGCGCGGCTGTTATCGCATGTGCGTGCTAACGTAATCAGAAATGCAGATCAGGAGCTACAAGGTAATCGCACAGACAGCTTAGAAATTAGAACTTGCGCTCGACATAGCGCCGTTTGATTGTATATGACTGAAACGTTGTAGGCAGGAAAGTAAATGTATAAATATAGCTCAGTCAGAAAAGAGCTTTGTAGATAATGAGATACATTGTAGTAGATCGACAGGAAGTTGCTTTTGCATTAACCTTTCGTGAAGATAATGTAAATTCATAATAAAAATCATTTGTTTAGTTGAAGAGTATACGAATAATGTATAGAGGTATGCATTTCTGCGCCATCTATTGCTCTTCGTTTGGAATCTGTAGGTGCCGAAACAATATCTATGTCGAGTATGATAAACGTGAGCCTTCAGTTCTATACTTCGCGGTCTTTTTGTGACGCATTTAAAAATTAACTCCACACAGAAATCGAAAGTATCTAATTTACTCCAATGTAGTAAAGTCAGCCTACCTATTCTGCAGTCACATGCGGGTTTATACTGCGCACTGTTTCTACAAGCGAATCAAGTCGCCTTTTGAACCAGCTAACATAAACTGATCGGCTGTTGAATCCTACGGCATCTCGTGCCCGCAACACATCCATTTATGGATGATAATATGCGATTGAATATTTTCGTTCGCCCTGTTTTCTGTTGTTTCCGATTCCATGAAACAGCTATTATGCCTATTAAGTAGTTTTCGCACAGCACCCGAAAATGTCAGCTCCCCCTCTACGAAAGATCAACAGCTGTCAACCGCGAGACGTGCACGGCAGACCGCGTCCATGCTGTTTTCAATTCGTAGGACACCAAATTCTGCAAACAAAACACTTTTGGCTAAGGGTATTCACGTTGTGTTCGGTTTTTGCTGGACCGGTGAATATAAATATTATAGGCAAATGCTCTAAATTCTGACTGAACCAAAATTTATATTCGCCTATCTAACTAAACAATAAACGTAAACAGAATCGTAAAACGTGATCATTTATGACGACAGCTTACGACTGGCTAGGAATTTGCTGACATTAATGCTAAACGTAACAGTCGCTATTTCATGCGATATTATCAATTGTAACATCTTCTCCCCTTATCTGACATTTATGCGCGAATTATTCGTAAACAACGTCGTATAATGTCAAAGTAAAAGGGTGAGCAAGGAAATCTCTAACCGCCTATATTGCAAAATGAGATCAGTGCCTATTCAGGTCTTGATACGACTTTGGCCTTCTAACGCCCAAAACACTACTTGTCTAGCTATCGACAATTCAAATTAGCAATGAAGTGGGCCATGTGCATTGTCATTGTGTTCTTCGCTTTTGTAATAGCAAAATGTGATATCCGCCCCCAAGGTACGTTGATAATGAGCCAATTGGTATAGAACTCGACCGAGCATCAAAAAATTTTCCCCCATAGAGTTTTGTTTAAAAAAAATGTGAACTACATTCATCATCTCATTATAATTTTATATTTACTCAACATTTATTTACTCACATTGTATTGTATATATCGATGGCAAAGCTTGAAGAGGGATTTCCGGTAACTTTTAATAGCAAAGATTTAGCTTTGTAGGGGCGTCGTGCCGACGTTTACGTTATATATATACGGTTACGTAAACTTAACCGGATCTCGGATACTTTTTGTGCTAAGAAACTTATTGTTTCTTAGCATACAACTATTTCATTTGCTGATCTTTTCATGTTGTTAATGTCTTAATTTTTGATGTTTCATGCGTAATTCTCAATCGCAAATTAGTTTCTAAAAAACATGACGAGCGATACGTGTTTGTTAGATACAAGAGTAGAGCTTCCTTAGATGTGCTGGCTGTGTTGGCAGATATAGAAACGTTTGAAATCATTTAATCTAACTTTTGTTAATCTGTGCATTTCAGGATATTAAAAACGAATTAATAGTACTATATAAATAGTTATTTATTTAGCGTGTTAGAGCAAACTGAGTCAAATTTACGTGGTCCACCATAGTTTTAGTTTAATTACAATCTGTGTGTCTTTTGAATAAATTAGCTATGTAATCAGGTTGAATTAAGATCTGTTGTAGTCTACAACGAAGGATTAGTCCATGAGTAAATCTTGTACCACCACAAATACTCAATATGTTGGGGTTTTGACGTACGACCTTCTGTATGTTTCCTCGTTGAGACCATTGTGAGTGTAATGGCCTAGCTAAAAATCAATCATGAGTAGATTCTCATGAATGTATTTTATTTATAAAGGTAGATCTGTGTGTTTTAAATATGTAACGTTAAGCTTCTACCACAGCCATCGTCTGCCCTCGACTCGACATGCAATCCGCAAACAACTGTCCAATCGTGCCTCCCCCAGATCCCCACAACAGGCCGGAATGTCGTTGCCCCCCCTTTTATAAGCGCTGTCCAGGACCTTGTTATCAGAACTTCTGCTTAGGACCGGCAGGACCAGCCGACATGGTGCACTGCAACCATTTTACTGCAGTCTAAAAAGATACAGATCAGTTATTAACTGAACAGCGTAAATAAATGCGTTTTTCATTCATTTCGGAACCGAAATTCAGAATCTTTGCATATATCATTACGATGTTAGCCGATTTTAACAAACTGATTTTTTGATGAAGCTTAGCATACTTAGCGTACATAGTATTATAAATATACGTTTGTGTAAAAACAAACGCAGAATTTCAGATAACACTCGTACGTGCGTTTATAGTTGCAAATACTTTCTGCTCATATATTATCAGTCGGTAACACGTAGCAAGTTTAATGTGGTCTTTTACCACTTCATAAAGTATAACCTAAATATATATACAAAAATAACCTGTCAACTATCCTCTTTGAGTCGTTATTCTAAGTAACTTTATGAATAAAGTCCTTGAAGATGCATTTATTGAACGTGACAACCTTTGTTCTTTCTGCACAGTAACAGTGCAAGTAACAATTATAAATATGCTTCGTGTAGATTATAATTATATTTAAATAGTTTTTTATGCAGTTCACATGTGCATAAGGTAAGCGCTTGGTTTATCCCGTATACAGGTATCTTCGAGTCGAATCGCAGAAACAACCAGATTTATGCCGTTGTCCTCGCGTACGTAGTGGACCCTGTCTTGGACCAAGGATAATAGTACAGTGCATGAATTCCGCCATAGACAAACAAGGTTTATAAGGTTAGCCAACTGAACTGCATAAATATATGAAACCTATATTGATATCATGCTTAATTAAATTTAAGGTATGCTGCATCAAATAAAGTCACTCTGGCTGGTTTTTGGATCGTTTCTTAAAAATAGATGGTCGGCGATCCAGTATTAGAATACAGACATTTGACGGTTAAGTGGCTGTTCTGAAATTACTTTACGAGCCAAAAATGGTACACACGATTGCTCGGCAACTTCTTTTTGCTCAAATTAAACCCAAACGCATAAATTCATGACAGAAACATTATTTTAAGCTTTCAACTGTACAAGAATTTGTCGGATAGAGTTTGCTTTTCATAACAACTTATTGAAAAAAAGTCTAGTGGCATTCAGTCGTGTAAGTAAGGATGCTATGATACGGGCGCCAAGCAGAAACCTCCGTATTTACTGACTTAGCTTTCATAGTTTTTTTTTCATTACAGGTCCACAATAGCAGATATAACACCATTTTACTGAATCCTTCTATTGTCTAAGTCAAACTCATGCGCTTTCGGTCACGAACATTTTTTTGCCAATTTCTGTAACAAAAACCATTGAAACGAGAAAAGTCCACATTTGGTACTAACCTAACCTAACCTTTGTCAGCACAAAGCTAGCTAGCCCAATCGGCGTTGTGGAGATATTCTGGAAATTAAATGAACTATGTAAACCTTACTCGCCTCTCTGTTTAACTACAACTGATTTTATTCTAGAGGGCTGATTCAACAATTAATAATAATAATATAGTATAAATAATGTAGTGCTTGATTCGCTGTTGTTATTCAAAAGGCGACGGCGTTCTGGGCAATTATTACGCAAGTTGGTCCCATTTAATAAACAGGTTGCATTACGAACACGTACTAAATTCCTATATAATGAAGGTCTACACTGGCGCATTGGTCAGTACTATAGATGCTTTTCGGTTCGTATTGTGGTCTTTGTTAAATAAAATCCCTAACGTCGTTTAAAACATTAATAAAGTCGTTAATCCCAGCATAATAGTTAATATCAGCCCGTCGAGCATATTAATATTTAATTACTTGTTGCATTGTACGTACATAGCAAACTTTATGCGCATGTCCATACGGAACAATGTAATTTATCTATTCGTAATGGCGAGATGATGACAGCAACATATAATAAATAAGAATAGTTAGCTACTATTTGCCTATGCGATGCTCACCAATGTATAATTTGTAATTAAAAATTATTTACTGACGTCCGTATTATAATAATGTCTAAGCACTTAAACGCCTAGAGAGCAATTAGTAACAATTTTTTTTACTAAACATCATTCAAAAAGACAGATTGCCGGTTCTTTTTTAAAATTAAACCCAGTCGAATTTAATTGCCTCATCGGCCAGTAAGCACAGGCAGCTAGTGTGTAGGTATGATGTCTTGGCATATCTAGATTTGCATCTTGCAATATATTTGTCCTCCATTAAAAATCAGTAGCTCTTCAAAACGTATTAAAATGAATGGAAGAGCACTTAAAATTTTTGACGCTATCTTAACGATCGCCAAAAGAAAATCTAGAAAGTCACAAAAACAAAGCTGGATGGTGCAGTCTACGTATAGCTTACTGTAAAACTTTTCGAATGGCAACAGCTGGTTTGGCAAAGGGTCACAATATATAGTATACAATAAATTCGTACTACCTTAATGGCAAGTGATACAGAAAAACGAATTCAGCGAAATAGTCAAGTGAAAAAACTACTCAGTCAGGGCCGAAATCAAATCGACGCGGAGGCTCCAACAATGAAGCTGATCATCCTTGTTGTCGTTGTTCTTGTCTTTTTCGCTACATCAACGGCGACAACAGTACGTTAATGCTGCTTAGCTAATTACATAGAAACTGCCAAAGGAAAACACTATCTACCGGAATATTGCGAAGATATTAGTAGAGTATACAGGTCTGTTATTAATTTGCATACATACCTTTATTCACTTGTAAGTCACTCGACAACTGAATTCGCGTATGAATACAGGCTTAGCGATACGGGGGGCTTCAAAGTTTTTTAGTCTTTTCCCATTTATACTAGATTTTTTTAAGCTTCCAAGTATTATTATTAAGTGAATAGGAGTTTGCATGCATTCGAGTTATAGAACATATGCATTGTAATTACGAAGCACAAATACCGACACAAATACTGTTTATTGGAACGACACTTAATTCTTATACAGTAAGAGCAATGAAAATTTCATTAAGTGTTTCGAATTTTACATCCGGTGCCGCCGCTACGCACTGCGTCAGATATCAGGCTTTCCAATGCGAAGTGTGTCTACGCATGAATTCGCACCTAGACTATCGCTGATCCCTAAAATTATTAGAAAAACAGGTTACTCATTAAACTACCATAGAAGCGTTTTAGTATAAACGTAGAGATTCGAGCCGAGCAGCTCTAAACTTGCTTGATTTGAATCAGTATAAATGCATACTGTATACATATCATGTACAAGAAATAGATAATTAAGTTTATGAGAAAATGTATTCATACAAAAAAGCGGCATTACACGACGCATGTGTTTTTTTTTTGTTCATTACGGCACAGATCGAGTATAACAGCCATAAAACAATTTGTGACTAAACCGTTCGATACTACCATCGTCTATTTTATTATTAGTTATTTTGCTAGCTTTGTGGTTTTAGTCCAACTTTTTTCGAATTACAATATACTTATATGACCCGCCTTGCCCGGTACATTCTTTAGCAGACAGATAACGACAATCTTCACTTAATTGTATTACGCGGTAACATTTCCATTTACTGTTAATATATCAAAATTAACTATAGTCTGCCTCAAAGTCTGCAGGAATTCGTTGGCGTCCATATTTACACTAGTTTCACGGTACGAGGTCATCCTCAATCAACTTCAATTACTCTTTGCAACCACTAAAAACATGGCACTAGCAAGAGAGTGCACATGTCCATTCTCTTCTGCTTTTTTGCTTTTTATAGTTATCCTGAAGGAAACTAAATATAATTACGCTTTTCGTTTTGAAGTTGTTAAAAGTAAGTGTCATAAACATGAAAATTGTTTTCTGACAGAGCTATCGCATGTCCTAGAAGGGTCAGGAATATGCTTTTGTTCGCCTCCACTTAGCCTGGAGTGCATTACTTTCCTAAAGCAATGTGGTTGCCCTTCAAGGTATAAGTGCCGTCTCAAAGAAGTAAACATTAAGCTACACTGTCATGACTAGTTGTCTATGCGGATTAAGCTTGTTGCGACATACGGAACAACAGGTATAATCATTAGGTGTCCAGCTAGCCGCATTTCTTGGACTAGTTCTATACAGGCGCAAGTCGAGGTTTAGCTCCCCGCATAACTGATATTTGGTCTATTTTTGTTTAAAGGAATGAGAGGATGTCTTAATCCGCCCTTATTTTTGCCGAAATATATGCTTTCGAATTTGCTCCGAGTTCGCTAAATCTGCTGTGCTAATATCAATAATGAAATACCATTTCATGTATATCTGATCGAAAAAGACTCAGGCTGAAGTGGCATAGATACGAGGATAGCTTTTTAACTTAAAATTTAACTCAAAAAATCAAAAAACTGCTGAAGCTCAGCTTACCTAACCAATAAAATAAACAAATCTTTATTCAATATATAATTTATTAATTTACGAACAGAAATGTACTTTATTCGTTCGAGTTCATTCATATTATTTACATGATAACAATATGTACTCGTTTACAGTCAAACTAAAAAGCCAGCACACGCTTAATAAAAAGTACAATGAACTAAAACAATCAGCTTGTTTCCATTCACTTTTTCTTCATACAAATTCATTTGACACTGTAAAATTCTCTAATAAATTTCTCATTCAATGTAAACTGGCCTATATGACGCTTACTTCACATTATATACTACCTATCTAAGCTTTTTATTGAAACTGCCACTTTATGATCACTGTGTCCGCTATGCATTGCCATTCAATCGAGCTTAACCCCTCTTGCTGTCGACTTCCGAATTTTTCTTAGGTTAAATCTCATATGGCACTTTTTGGGTTAGACCGCAATGGGCCAAAGTACCTTAAGAGCCAAGTGACCTAACGAAATTCCGATTGAAGTCAATGGCAAAGAGTGCAGTTATGATATACTTTTAACATGAGTATTAGCAACGTATAGAGGAGACAGACATTATGAAATGGCTTAATAAGCTTAGATAAGCAGTACACAATCCGATCTGCAAATCTCTTTGAGTCCAATTTCAGGCCAATCAACGACCACTAGACCCATTAAAGTACATATTCATCTTTATTTTATAATTGCATTGTTTGTTACAAAGGTTATGTAATATATATATATATATGTATAGCCTATCCATTAAATTTATTTAGCAAGAAACTTATTCTGTTATTTCCTTTTTTGGGAGCACCACACCAATGCTTTATTGTGACAGAGGCAAAAAAATAGATCAAATTATTAATTACAATAATTCATTAGAAATTAATTTTACAGGTCTTCAGCCCGTAAATCGATGCAAACTCGCCATAACGTATTTGTTTGAAAATACCAAGGGGCACCTCCCTACGTTAACAGATATATCGACAAAAACAAATCGCGAAGAAGAAATGTTAATTAAATTGAAACGCGTACACGGTCGGCGGGGTTTAGCTAATAACACATCCTTATGCGACAGCTGAGGTTTGAGCGTTAAGCATAGATCCACTGTAATGTAACTGTCTGTGTTTTGAACTGGTGCATTAAGAAGAAATAGGCACCTTTGAGTTCCAAATCAGGCAGTTCTTGTTAGCGCCAATCGAGTAACCAATTCGTAATCGTAGAAATAACCCGCCTGAAGATGAGTTAAATCCATGAAATGGTTTCAAGCATCGTGTCAAGTAGCAAACGACGTGTTAGTCAGTGTTGGTACTGAATGCTTGTTACTTTATTGGTGGCTTGCCCTGGTTTCACCCCAGCTTAGCGTTACTGGCCCAACTCATAAAGCCTCATGAATCTCTTTAAGATCCTTCTGCGCACTGTTTAACGTTGCCTCAAAGACGTCGACAAGCGGCCCGCCTACAACCTCGGTGATGCCACACAAAGCCTTAGAAAACACCGCACAGTTGTTTAGTTGCGTTAACGGATCTAGTGGCCCTGCAATCTCCTATAAAGAATTAAGTAAAGAATAACTTCATTATGAATAAATGTGGTTCCAATTAGCGCTACAAAGATGGCCTCTAAATGTGTTTTGTTGTTACCACTGTCTTCAAGTGAAAGACAAGCAATTTCGTTGAGTATGCTTAAAATCATCTAAAGGCAATCCATTATGCGTAAAACCGAAACGTACCTCGGACATGTCGTACGCTTCCTTTTCTTCTTCATAGAGGATCTTTGGCAGAGAGAGCAGTGCTCGCAGGCATGGATACGACGGACTCAGTTTACGAGAGATAAGGTTTAATGTCACCTCTACACCAACAGGTCCATTTGTCCCACGCTCTGCCTGGAAACACTTTACCTGAAACATGAAAATACAGAAAGTGATTACCAACTTATATCAACTGCAGGATCCGCCGTTAAAAATTACACTTGAACGCACACACACACATACACATATATGCCCAGACTAAATGAATAAATTTCTATGCGTTATTTCCTTTATTACAAAAACACTATTATTTTTCCCTAGCAAAATGTTCATATTTTTTTTTACAAAACTGCACTGTAGGCCATCCAAGAAGAGTTCTTTTATCTAAGTGTTTATACCTGATCGTAAAAGACTTCCGTTTTATTTTAATCTTCGCGTGATAAGTTCTTTTTGCGGTAGAATAATTACTTGATTAAAATCATCTTAAATCTTTTTTTTTTAACTATATAATATCGAATCTGTAGGTACCTCTATTTTAGAGGGTTTCTTGGCATTACTTGACTCGTTTGAAAATACGGAGAAGATAAGTCCGACAAAATGTGGATCCATTGCCTGATAGTTGGCTTGTGTGTTCACATCAACGTGCGACGGATGGACAGTAATGTGCGGGTGTGAATGGTACCACCCGCATACACGAAGAGGCTGCCCATCAACGGGGGCCAACTCCTCTGCATACGTTGAGGCCTCGGCTTGTTGTTCCGCTGAGATCTCGACACGGTCCCGCCGTTTATCTGATCGTCGTAGAAGCATAAGCGCATGCAGCATTGCTTCCAAACCCCTTACATAGAAAAAAATCGATTCATAGATATGAATTAAGTAATTAATTATTAAGGTGTAGCTTAGCTGGCGCTTAAAAAAAATTATAAGGGTCTAAAGATGAGTTCCCCTCCCAAACTCAAGGCTTAAAGCATACCGATCTAAGCAAAAAGGCATACGAGATTCTGTTGCAAGCTTATTTTACATATTCTAAATAAGAGCATCAAGCATCGTACTGTTAGCTTTAGCACTAAGCACCAAGTTTACTTCTTGTGTAGTAAGCAGAGCCTAAGTAAAAATACATAACTTTTCTTTAGGAAACGGAACTTTTTAAGGAAAGGAAACCAACAAACATGTGGAAGTAGCTTTTAAGAAGTCACAGTTTTGATTCTCCAATACTATGATATCCTTATTTCTGACGAAATAAACCGCACCAATAACTCACGTTTGCGTGTTAACATGCTGTCCTATAAGCAGGCCCATGACCTCTTCCTTTTCTGTACTCAACGCGTGCGTCAAACATGCCTGATACACGTCTGAATAGATGTTCACCCTGCTCACCATGGTCTGCAAGGCAAAATATAAATGTTAAATTTCGCCATTAAAAACAAGGTGAAATAATAGTTGTCGAAAATGTCATTTTGTTTCACTAAATAAACCGATTTTTCAGCTCGAAGCATAAACAAAATTTTATGATTTGAACAATACGATGAGAACACAGAAAGAGCAATACTACGTAACAACTGACTATCGGCAACTGAGGAAAATGTATAAGAATCGCCCCTTGTTTTTGAACAGCCTAATGCTTCTATAAGAGAAGATAATGTGGCGTTAATGAATAAACGAGTGCTGTTAACAGCTGTTGGTATATTGATGCATCCAAATGGGTTGAAGATTAGAAAACAACAATACATAAGTAAACTCAAATCGGCTCCACTTCAGTCCTAACCACACCGTTAGTAAATATTTTAACGTTATTTTCTACAGATCATCAGTAGGTCTATGTGAACCGTCGTTGCCTGTGCTGCTCCGTGTCAGAAATGATACAGCTCACTCAATGCTTTGTTTGGATCTGCTAAGTGCGTATCAGCTCACTTCCTAACGCAGATTCGCAGTATTTGAAATGCTTTAGACAATTTTTGGCAGTGATTGTATGGACCATTTAGGCCAAAAACAAGACTCAGCCAGACTAAGACTTTTATACGCTTATCTATCGATTCTGCTTTACCTAAAGCTAGTCGCCGTGACTAACGCTAAATAACGGTCAAAATTTGCGCAAAAACTTAGTCTATCAAAAAACACTGTGAGTCATCAGGCTTCAGAGCCCAGACTAGAAAAATGCATTAAAGTTATTAACATAACCGATACGCTGGTAACGTGCATACCCTTACGAATTTTGCTTTTACATTTATATATGTTGACAAGGCGTGTTAATTAAAATATTAATAAATATTACTTAGCTTGTTAATGAGTAAGTCCACGTTTTTGTAAACAACACTAATAGTGCATGTTCTTTTTCAAACAACAAAAATGCGACTACCTGATTATTGATCGAACATCAACGTGCCAATGCTAAAATGCTTGGTGAACGTTTGATAGACATTGAGGGTGACTAACCAAATTCGGAAATCGATTTCGTGCGAGAAACTGCGCGCAAACTGATTTGCGATGTTGAGTTAGATAAAAAGAAAACAAACAAACATCGAAACAGTAGATATGAATGTACAGACATTAAACGGAACTTGATTCTTCCATTTTAGTTCCAATTTCCTTCTCACATTATCGCTTAACTTCGGCATGCCCTCGTATCAAAACAGCGCACAAATCATTAAATTACTGCACAAAGAATGCACAGACACATATGCACATACACATATACATACAAAGTAGAGGAACAAACACCTCCCCCGAAAGTAGATTTTTCTTTACTCTTACTGAGCCTGTCACCAGCGGCAACCTGAAATGTTCTTCACCTATAGCGATTTTCGCTTAATATCTTTACCATCTAACGGATCACCTACGTGGATAATAAAGAATGTTTTGATAACTTTCTCTACCTCGCCCAGCTTTAGTTACAGTAATTGTGCGAAGTTATTTAACAGATTTAAGGAATCGGTCAACAATGACAAAACCATTCGTCCTTGGCTACGGATCTGATAACCAAGCATTTAGCGATTTGAAAAAAAGTGCGAAGTTCTACCGAGAGTGGTGTTTTGTCCAATCACGATGCTGGTCTTGACATGAGTTCGAAATGTATTCGACGGTGCACTAAAGGTCCCTGCGTCAACCGAGAGCTTTCTTCTACCAAAGAGGATGAGAGCCTGCACTAGCTGTGTTTGGAGGAGTATTGGGTGTTCGTCTTTCAATCGCTTTATTTATTCTCTGTGACGACTATTGTTCGGTGCGTAATTATGGGCGTACCTTTTATTTTCTATTTTTTTTTTTATTTACACTCTTCGGCTATCTTATCCGTAAGAACAATAAGTTTTCAAAATCATCTATTCGGTATTGCGTCAAGGACCTACCCCTATTGAATGGTCTAGCCTGAATGGGTTTTCTTGGGCGTTTTCTCAACAATTTCAAATATACTATTGAATTCTATTTACAAGAGTACCCTATTTGAGGGCTTAGAATTATTGGCGGCGAAGTACTGTTATGTAAATAAGAGTCAATGTATGTGTTTCGGGCAATCAAGAATAAATAACCACTAAAACTAAGTAAAAAATATTATTAAGAAAATATCGTTTTAGAGCTTGGAACTGAAACAAAAGCCTGAATTTGGGATTTAAAAAATGTGTTAAAATATCCATTATGGTTTCAAATAAAAACATTCCCAAAACGGCCGCCTATTGCCACCTATCGCAATAAAAATTCAAGCAGCAAGCATACACGTCATTTATGTAAATTAATGCGCTTGTAGAACTGGAAGACTTATTGCAGTCGATCGCTACAGTCAAGCATTGCCTAAGGCAATTTATTCTTTTTGTGAACTTTTTTCTTATCTGTAGTCATTTTTGAATAAGGTTACTTGACACCTATTCACTAGTAAGGTCGAAAGAATTATTATAGAAAAAAATGTAAAAAAAGACCCGGCGATTACTTCTTCCTGTAAGTCAACAACAATCGTACGATAGTCGGTGGAAAACTTACAGTAGATTTAATTGTCAAAGCACGCGCCTCTTCGCCGTTAATAACTCTATAATTACCAACTAATTAATTGCTACTGTTGTTTTTATAATGATAGTCTAATTCGTTCGAGGTACCGCGCGTCTTGGTAAAGGTCTCCTGATGACTGGTCGCACCGGAGCGTAGGCTTCTGCTAGATCCCTCGTGTTTTTTGTAGGACCCTTGTTTGGCTGGCTGTTTTGCCCGGTCAAGTGATTGCTGTTGTCGTCGTAATGTTTACATTGAACTAGTATTAGCTGCTTGGTGCGGTTCTGATGGTGTATTGCAACTGGATCAGTGCTATTGTGTACAAATTTCGGCATGTAGACCTGGTCGAATTCTCGGCGATATTTTTCGGATTTTCCACACACGAAAAGCTATATCTACCGCACGAAGGTAGGTCGTAACGAATGTGGTAAGATGGAAGGAATTTCTAAGTGCTGTGGTAATAGAATAGAACCTTAAGCAGGGGTGTGGATATCGATTTTGTCCAGTGAGGGTTTTCGGCGCTTTACGAGTCATAAGGGCCAAAGTATACAGTGTAGATATTGATGAGCGAGTGCCGCTATATGAAATGACAATTCTTTTTTAAGCGACTGTCTTAGATAACGGCAGAAGATTTCTAGAGGTTGCTCTGCTCATCATTACTCAAATGGTTTCAACCGATTCCAACGTATATAAACGCAACGATGGACATTGCTTATATCAAGCCGCAGAGAAGAGATCTAACATTTTGTTAAGAGTGTGTATCTGTTCGTTTTCGCTAATGGAGGTTAAGAGACAGAGTAGAAGTCGTTCATTTTGACAGTTGGTGTCAGAAAAAAAAGCGCTGATTACTCAGCACAGACCAATGCACCGGATGATAAAAATGGCAGGGAAACATTACTGGTAGCTTTGAACTTCCGAGAAGAAATCGAAAGTTCGGAGAAGTTTTTCACTATAGGGACCTGTCACATCGAAAACTAACAGGTGCCGTATAACACATACTGATTAACGAAAAACACAGCATCTGTCGTGGTTTTTCGTGTACTGCTAGTACACCCAAGTGCCCAGCTTTTCTAACGAGCAGACGCTGACATGCTGTAGTCACGGCGTCTTCACAGTACCTTGACTGTGGAACTTAGACATGTTCGTACACTGATGTGCTGATTTAAAGTGTAATTAAGTCAGGAAATTTAAAACGTTATAATGGTTTAATTCAACCAGTTATAAACCTGACGGTAACGGATAGCAACCGATTGTTGAATTTTACTGACTGGATCAAGCAAAAGTATATGTAATTGAGTCACTCAGGTTTGAGGCTCATCGAGAAAATTGTAAAAGTTACTTATCATTAAACCCATAGTTTTACCCATTCTGCTCTAAATTGTTCTTCGTAAAGTGCTGTCGTTTCAACTAAACAGATATTTAAAGCATTGAAAATATATAGCTCTGCATAATGCAATATGAATTGCCTCATTGGATGGAGAAAAGTTGAACCATATTTTTTTCTGCTTGTTAAAGAGGGGCTTAAGTTACTATTCTTCGCTTTAAACGGCATCTTTACCTCATCTCATTAGCTTTTCAGCTACATGTATTTATCCCAAAAGGTAGTCACGTGGATACCTTTTTTTGCACACAGGCTAACACTCTACACATGCTGCCACCAAAGACGTTTTCTAGTCCGACTAGTTATAACAATACAAAGAGTTCGGAGAAGTCTGCGTTCAGACAGTTTACTTTGAAGAAAGCATATACTTCAAGGTTGTTTCTTATATCTTTGACTCTTTTTGGTGTTTTTTTTTGGTCTTGTCGTTCATCCGCAGATGTCTGGCGGCAGATTTCAGGTCAAGTCCTTCAGCCTCGGCATGGGCACGACAAACAAACGTCTTCAGCAACAGAAAGCGGAAAAGGCTCGACAAGAGGAAGAATCAAAGGCGGCGGCTGCTGCCTACGAAGAGTTCGTCGCGACGTTCGATGACAAGAACAAACCGAAGGCGTTCGTTAAAGCTGGTGTCGTGGCACCCGGCGCAGGCGAACGTGATACTAAACGAGAATTGTATAAGCCGCCCCGTTTCGAAGAGCTCGAGCAGCGTACCAAGGCCACACCTACGTTACCGCCTACTCCATCGGAGAATAAGCCGGCCAAGCCTGGCCGCAAGAAAGATGAGCCCAAGAAGAAGTCTAACCTTGAGATGTTCAAGGAGGAGCTGAAGATCATTCAGGAAGAGCGAGAAGAACGCCACCGCTTGAAAGGTGTCATCAAAGGCCAGTTGCTTGATGAGCCTAAAGAATCGTCACACCGATCATCACGGAGCTCCAGTAGCTCCCTACTCTCTTTCGAAAATATCTCAACAACATCTTCATCGAACAACGAGCCAGCAGTGGCTCGAAAGTTTCCAGGCAGCTCACACGATTCGGATGATCCGAACACAACAAATTTGTACATGTCAAGCCTTGATCCAGGCCTGACCGAGAAGGATTTGTGTGACATTTTCGGCATTTTTGGTCCCCTCGCATCAGTTAAAATCATGTGGCCTCGTAGTGACGAAGACCGAAAAAAGAATCGGAATTACGGCTTCGTTGGGTTCATGTCTCGAAAGGACGCCGAACGTGCCCTATCAGTGATGCAGGGTAAAATGGTGCGCGGGCTAGAGATGCGGATGTCGTGGTCAAAAGCTGTTGTAATACCTCCCGTACCCTATTATATTCCACCCGTTATGGCACATCTTACAGTACCCCCGCCACCGTCAGGGCTGCCGTTTAATTGTCAGCCGCCCCCTGATAAGGCGATTCCAGCCGAACAAGCCCAGTGCTTGCCTGATGACTCAGACGAGCTGAAGGAGCTTATACAAGCTTCCATTGTTCGAGTTGTGGCACCAAGTGATCGGCAGCTATTGAGCCTTATTCACAGAATGGTAGAGTTCGTTGTGCGTGAGGGTCCTCTATTTGAGGCGCTCGTCATGAGCAAAGAATTCAATAATCCGATATTTCGTTTCTTATTCGATTTTCAATGTCCTGCACATATATATTATCGATGGCGGCTTTTCTCCATATTGCAGGGTGACCATCCAACAAAGTACCGCTTGAAAAAATTTCGAATGTTTCAAGCTGGCTCGTGGTGGAAACCGCCTGTACAGAATCCGTGGACGAGGGGAATGCCGGAACATCTATTCAAAAAGATGGAATCCGAGAGACGGAAAGACGCCAAATCCGAGGGCGATCCAGCTACTGGTAAGCTTGAGGCTCGGCAACGAGCTAAGCTTGAACATATGGTGCGTATTTTGACGCCGGAAAAAAAGCGAATAGGCGAGGTGATGTTGTACTGCATTGAACACGCATTCGCTGGCGAAGAAATCGTCGATTTGATTATGGATTCGCTTGAACTTACGGAGACGCCATTGTTCAAAAAAATCGCTCGATTGTATCTTGTATCTGATCTTGTTTACAATAGTAATGTACGGATGCCGAACGCCAGCTTCTATCGGCCAGCTTTCGAGCCTCTTGTACCTCGGATAATAAAAGCGCTCAATGCAACGTACGAATCGATTGAAGACAAGGAAACGGCCGACCAGTTCAAGCAGCGGGTACTTAACGTTTTAAAAGCGTGGCAAGAATGGTCGTTATATCCCAACGACTTTCTGTTACAGATGCAAAACACGTTTATGGGCTTTGACAAAAAGCCTTTAGTCGACGTCGATCCCGACGAGGACCAGGACACGAGTAGTGAAAAGGATGAAAAAGAAAAAAATGAGGAATCTGAAACAACACATACAGAACTGTCGAAGCCTGAGCAGCAAAAAATCGGCCTAGCAGGGCTCGTCGGTTACGGAAGCGATGACAGTGATCAAGAAATGCCGACCCCTAAAGAATCCGAACCGCCTCAACCGTCGCAGTCAGCAAAGCCGAAATTTGTCGCCAGCAAATGGGAAACCGTCGATCCGAAAGTGGTTGAAGAGCAGGCAGTTACCACGTCCAAGTGGGACATGTTTGAGGACGACAAAGACAAAGAAAAGGATAAAGAACACCAAAATCGAACAGGTGGTCGAGGTGCGTTGTCAGCGATAGCACACGACCCTGATGAGGACTCTGACTCGGAGACGAGCCAGAGTGTGGCTGAACAGGATGACTCAGAGCGTCGGGGAAAGCTACGCGATATAGAATGCGAAGTACTCAAACTCCAGGATGAGCTGGAAAAGAAACGGCGCTATACGCGCACCGAGATTCAGGAGCAGTGTCGGGAGTTCCGAGCAAAGTTGGTCCGACGCCTCGACGACGCCGACGATAAGACGACAAAACGCGACAAGGAGCGCCGCGGAACAGAAAAAAGCGACAGGGATAAAGATAAAGACAACAGTAACAGCAGAGATAAAAACAACAGCAACACAAGTGGGGGCAGCAGTAGCAGCAAACGATACGATAGCGACGAGGAACAACGGGACCGAAAGCGGGATCGAAGTAAAGTCGATAAACGGCGCCGGAGTCCATCTCCAGTGACTTCATCGCGAAGACGAAGTTCCTCGTCGCCAAGAAGACGGTCACCATCACCTTATCGAAAGCGGAACAAATACTAGCGTACTAGGCACACCGTGACGGTAAAGATGGTGGTACGAACAGCAGCAAGGTGTTCGATAAAGTTGACACAGAATAGAACATGAACGGACAGGGGCTATGGAAAACATCCTGTGGACGAGAAGAGATAATAATTGTCGGGGCATCAATGTTATATAAAAAGCGAACCGCAGAGCTCGGTGCAGGTTAAGAAAAAGGTGGTGCACTGAGTGTAGGCTAAAGGAATTACGTAGTAAAAAACGTGTGGTTTGACAAAAAGAGGAAAAATGCGGGTGTGAAAGAGCATTGATTGAGTAACTTTGTTGGGTGATCGATTGCGAGGCGTTAAGAATTACAAAAACAGATACGTACATAAACACACAGAAAGACGTAACCGTACTAAATCTATACACATATAAATTTAATACACATCATTTGGTTGTATTGGTTGCGCCAACCAGTAAAATGGTGTCTGATTGTCTAAAACTAAAAGACGAAAGCAGGATAGCGAGAAAGCGAGATATGGTGATCGAATGACGATGACTTCTTGTACAGTTTGTAAATTAGTATATGCACACTTAATGATGACAGCAGAAGATAAAAAGAAGACGTAAAATAACTAAGAGTAGAATAGAAATTTGAATAAAAACGGTACAAAAGATATTACTTTACTATTATTACTATTATTGTTATTAATAATAATATCAACATGTGAATAAAAATACATTGCTGATATTTAAAAAATAGTCGAAAACATTTTGTTTTTTACAAAAAATAAACCCATGCCGTTTGTATCGTCCGCCTTTTCCACCTGTTTCACATTTCTTTCATGATGCGTAAAATGACAATATGGTACATATTTTATAGGCGTTATCTTGCTTCTTAAGAAGGTGAACATCAGCTAAAAAATCGCCAGAAGCAGGATTCATCTCCGTATTAGTACTGTAGGTTTGTCCACTTGTTTTGTACATATTGCCTGTTTCTGCTACTCCCCTTAATAAAAAAAAAAACTTATGGGCAGACTTAGGCGCACAATGATGAAAGTCAAGTAATAAAAAGCAAGTATAAGAAAACGATAATACAAATAATAAAAATGCTGATAATTAACTCATTTATAAATCTGTTTTTTTAGGAAAAAAATTAGTTCTTCGTGTGAACTTATATCCTACATGTATAATTCAAAATTTTATAACAATCAATATTTCTCTGAAATAATCTGCTAGTGTTTGCTTTAAAGCTTTGATCGGAAGTTATATCGGAAGGGCGTTCTTGTGTAGTTTCAAAATATATGATCATTGAAATCATAGGTGACTATTTTTGCTATTAGGCTTGGATAAATTGTAGAAATTTATTTCGCAATAGCAGGGTATTCTTTACATGGCCTCTTTTTAATAATATCTGCTGTTTCATCAAAAATCGAAGCGCAGTTTTTATACTTTTGTTTTACCATGCATCCCGAAAGTGTTTGTCATTTATTAAACATACCAAATACAGGACCATTATTGTATATATTTTTTTGAAAAAATATTGGCAAAAACGTGATTTTATTCAAAAATTTAAACGGAAAGGGTTTCTCACTATTCGTAACAAAACACAACAATGTGAAATTGCTTGCCCATAAAATGTTTGCATGATGCTCTGTATAATTTACATAAATATGAATATATCTGTACTGATCTTCATTTACTTTTCTCCCAGGTTCTAACCCATACTCATCTCAGAGCATTTGAAATTATAATCTGCCTCACACCTGTAAGTTGGCAAGTGAAAGCCTGGCTACAAGCTTGTCGCACTCATTATTTTTTACAATGCGAAAGCAGTTCCAAGTTATCTATTTTGCTACATTACCGCTGCAATTTAATTCAGTGTTTGAAATAATTTCCTTCAGATTATCACACGTCAAAATGGTTGCACTAGAATGCAACGCAGCAACGAACCTTCGTTCGTAGGTCCTAGTTAACCGATGCCGGGATTTAAACGTTCGCGCCTATGTACGCGTGAGGAGGCTCACAATCCCACACACGCTACCCCCTCTAAATATGCTTTACATGCTCACCGTTTCGAATTAGAAGTAAATCATAACAAATGTGGAGAAATTCGCAGCTACGACAGTGAAAACCTATTGCTTCTAATCGCCGGTTAATTAGAGCGATGCTAAGAAAGTGTTGCGCGGAAGATACATTTCTGGAAGCATCACACGCCATTGAAGGCATTTAGGACCCTGTTCCAATGTAGTTCCATTGGTTAGACCGATCTTCGAACCGTGGCTGTCCTGAATGTATGTGCATGTTTCTGAAAGTATGGATTAGCATTTTAATGACACCGGCGACTAGCCGTTATGCTTCTATCAGTTCATCCCTTAAACGTCGAATTTTAAATCCTATTATAATGCATTATTATCGACTCTAAAACTGGGATATGATATAAAATTGATTCAAATATTCGACGAACAAGATAACGGGAGTCCAGAAATAATAAGGGTCGTGAATATCCGTAATAAAATGAAACAGATTACTGTCAAAATGTCTGGTTTTATGAAAAATAATGAACACATAGCGTGCCGCACTCAGTTTTGTTTATAGCTAAAGTTGTATTTGTTTTTATAAGCCTAAAAAGCGAAACGACATTTGTCGCTCTGATCTTCCGCACTTGTCATAATTTTGACTTACTATGAGATTAACTTGCCCATTATTTTATCAAAAAATTGTATACAGTAAGGCTCCAACAGCAACTGATTAATTAGTCAAGTGGTAGGTTCTATTGACTAATTTCCATTTTCATTTCTCAAAGATCTGCTAGTCTATAGATTGCCTAATTACACGATTCCTCTTTTTAATGGTTTCGCAGACAACGCATCCGACATGAACCTAAACGGACGGATCTCTGTCTGTAATTGCAGAAGACCAGTCAAGTACCATTTTAAAGAACATAGTCTTGACTTAAAAATTAAGATGGTCTTCAAGAGGTGAACTTGTTAATACGTGTCTTCGACAACACACAGGTACGATCCGCCCCGGTTTCTATGGATGTCATGCCCCTCTCAGTATGTCTTACACAATTACCCTGCTTACTTTTATTTATTAGCGTTTAATATTCTTTCGATAATAACATATTTATGGGTATACAATATAGTGGAAAACCATGGAAGTCTACTGCGTACGTGCCATTTTATATATAACCTCGAGATAAAAAAATTCTGCATCGGTCAATTAAGAGAGATATATCTAATTTAAAAACACATAGGCACATCTTACTGGCGTTCTTAATAGTATGCACTTTGTGTGTATGTGATGTCCACAAACTTTATTGAATAAACAATCAAATATTTTTATTTTTTTATGCTTAAAAGCATTTGATTCTTTTTTGACTTTACTGTCCATTTGCAGATGTCAGGCGGAAAAAAAATTCCGATAAAATCTTTTAGCCTCGGCCTAGGCTCGACAAACAAACGGCTTCAGCAGCACAAAGCTGAAAAGGCTCGTCAAGAGGAAGAGTCCAAAGCGGCCGCTGCAGCGTACCAAGAGTTCGTTGCATCTTTTGAAAATGATAAGAACAAGCCGAAAACATTCGTCAAAGGGGGTGTCGTAGCTTCCGGCTCAGGAGAGTGTGAAGTCGCCAAACGCGAGTTGTACAAACCACCACGTCTCGAAGAGTTAGAAAAACGGGCCGCCAAAGCTACCTTAACTGGAGTTTCGCCGACTCCGTCGGAGAGCAAACCCGCAAAGCCTGGCCGCAAAAAAGATGAACCAAAAAAAAAGTCCCAGCTCGACCTGTTTCTTGAAGAACTAAAGATTAAACAAGAAAAGCGTGATGAACACAACAGATCAAAAAACGTCATCAAGGGCCAGCTGGTTGATGATCCAAAGGAAACGTCTTCTTCGCATCGATCTTTACGAAGCTCAAATAATTCCCAACTTTCACCTGAACATGTCGTTAGAACAACTTCGTCGAATAGTGAGTCCTCAGTGGCTCGCAAGTATCACACGGCATACGATTCAGATGATCCCAACACAACCAATCTGTACTTGTCGAGTCTTGATCCGGGCCTCACTGAAAAAGATCTATGCGACATTTTCGGTATATACGGCCCGCTCGCCTCGGTCAAGATCATGTGGCCTCGCACGGATGAGGAGCGAAAGAAGAACCGAAATTACGGCTTCGTTGCGTTTATGTGTCGAAGGGATGCTGAGCGTGCTATATCGCTAATGCAAGGAAAAATGGTGCGCGGATTGGAGATGCGAATGTCATGGTCGAAGGCCGTAGTCATACCCCCTGTTCCATACTATATCCCACCTGTGATGACTCATCTCACAACTCCCCCTCCACCGTCAGGGTTACCATTTAATTGTCAGCCTCCACCCGATAAAGCGATGCCCATCGAGCAGGCTCAATGTTTACCGGACGACGCGGACGAACTTCACGAGCTGGTGGAAGCTTCGACGATTCGAGTAGTGGCACCTAGCGATCGCCAATTATTGAGCCTCATACACCGAATGGTGGAGTTTGTTGTGCGTGAAGGTCCCCTGTTCGAAGCGCTTGTGATGAGCAAGGAATTCGATAATCCGCTGTATCGTTTCCTGTTCGATTTCCAGTGTCCCGCCCACATCTACTATCGGTGGCGGCTATTTTCTATTCTACAGGGTGACCATCCGACAACGTACCGTTTAAAAAAGTTTCGACTCTTTGAAGGTGGATCTTGGTGGAAGCCACCTGTGCCGAACCCGTGGACCAGAGGGATGCCGGAACATCTCTTCAGGAAGATAGAATCCGAAAGGCAGAAGGACGCAAAATCTGAGGGTGATCCGGCTACTGGAAAACTCGAATCTCGGCAACGCGTGAAACTTGAGCATCTGGTGCGTACATTGACACCTGAAAGAAAGCGAATAGGCGAGGTAATGTTATACTGCATTGAGCATGCATTCGCTGCCGAGGAAATAGTCGATCTGATAATGGATTCGCTCGAATTGTCGGAAACACCGCTGTTTAAGAAAATCGCTCGTTTCTACCTCGTATCTGATCTGGTGTACAATAGTAGCGTAAGGATGCCAAACGCCAAGTTTTATCGGCCAGCTTTTGAGCCTCTCGTACTTCGAATGATTAAAGCTCTCAACGCGACGTACGAATCAATCGAGGACAAAGAGACAGCTGACCAGTTCAGGCAGCGGGTCCTAAACGTTTTGAAGGCTTGGCAAAATTGGTCTCTATACCCTAACGATTTCTTACTCCAAATGCAAAATACATTTATGGGATTCGACAAGAAGCCTTTAGTCGATGTGGATCCCGACGAAGATCAGGATACAAGCAGTGAAAAGGATGAGAAGGAGAAAGGCGAAGAACCCGACCCATTAATACCAGAATCTGCCCCAAAGACTGCTCAAAAAATGAACCTAGCAAGACTTGTCGGTTACGGAAGTGACGATAGCGATCAGGAAACATCAACGTCGGTTAAAGTATCTGAACAATCTCAACCGCCACAGGCTGGAAAACTCAAATTTCTTGCAAGTAAGTGGGAAACCATTGACCCAAAAGTGGTCGAGGAACAAGCTGTCACCACATCCAAATGGGATATGTTCGAGGATGACAAAAGCAAAGATAAAGATAAGGACAAGCAACATCCAAGTCGTTCAGGTATCTTAGGCGTGCTATCAACGATAGGCCAGGACCCTGACGAGGACTCAGACTCCGAGGGAAGTCAAGGGGCGGCAGAGCAGGATGACGTGAAGCGGCGGGCTAAGCTTCGTGATATCGAATGTAAGGTGCTCAAGTTTCAGGACGAGCTGGAAAAGAAGCGTCGCAATACTCGTTCTGAAATTCAGGAACAGTGTCGGGAGTTTCGCGCAAATTTGGTTCGACGTATGGACGATGACGATAAGACGAAGAAAAGCACTAGAGAACGCCGCGGAGGAGACAAACAGGAAAAAGAGAGGGACTCGAATAACAGAAGCAGGGAACAAAACAGCGGAGAAAGAAATAACTGCAAAAAATATGGGAGCGATGACGAACGACAGGACCGAAAGCGGGAAAGAAACAAAGCCGATAGACGGCGTCGAAGTCCATCTACAACTCCACCGTCTTCACGAAGGCGAAGTCCTTCATCACCAAGAAAAAAGTCCCCGTCACCCTATCGAAAACGGAGCAAGTACTAGGAAAAACTTGACACCAACCGGTAAACGTTTGTGTCAGGTTACGATCGAATAAAGTATGAGAAGCAATCATGGTGCGTGGATTCTTGTACAGTTTTTTTGTAAATTAAGTATATGCACACTTGACGATAATAATAATAACAAAAAGTGTAAATTAGCAAAAATAAAAACTGTCATGTAAAAACACAAGAACGACAACACATATAATTATTTTGCTTAATATTATATTGTTCATATTCTTTTCTATACGGAAATAAAGCAAAGTACATCGCTGTTTAACAACAAAGTATTTGCATTTTACGTTACCTCAGTTTTTATGTTGTTCACTATCACTTAACACTTGCTTGAATCCTATATTAATTCAATTGTCGAAAGTTCGCCAATTGGATAATTCGATATCCAATACTGTACGCATTTAAAGCTTTTTGAAAGGGCAAGTAAACTATCAAAAAGAACGAAAGTAAAGAGCCAAAGGTATGGACATTATAGACGAGTAGCCGTGTGGTCTTCTAATCTATTTTGTTCTTAATAGAAGTTTATATAATTTCACTCAGGTTCTATTATGAAAGCACTAGGAAGTATAATTTTTTTGTACAAAACCAGTGCTTGACCTTTCGAAAGCTATTCAGTGTGCGGTTTTAATAAGTAATAACAGTTCAACCATTCAATCAAGTATTATATATAGGGAATGGGGTACACTTTATGTGAAACGTCCCGACGTGAAACTAGCTAATGGGGTAACGCCAATACGTGCAAATATTATTTTTGGTGACAATTCTATATTGGCCTTCTTTGAAATTTCTGTCCTTAAGGTTAAACCGTTTCTCATTACATTAAGTGACAGTAAACCTTAAGACCGGCACATCCAAATGCGATAATAAAAACACAACCTACTGAAGATCATCACTTAAATAAATGCGTCAAGTTTTACGTCTCGTACTGAAGCCGTCACACATTACCAAAGATATTAATGCCTCTTCTGTAAGACTGTATGTTGTACAATCTTTGTCAATTACTGTAAAACAAATGATACAGATTTGAGTTATGAATCTGACGGTGATGAAAACATATTACTTTTTCTCAAAAGTATTATGTTGCCGGGTTTAACCCAAAAATAAAACAGCTAAGTATCCTGAAAACATCCGTACAGCACCGAATTTTTCTATCTGAGGATCAAGCTGTCTTTCTTGGAGTAAACTATTTGAAATAGAGAAAATCTCCGAGAGATACCCTTTTTCTTGGCACTGCAATTGACGCTCTCCAGATCTGTCATTCTCTTTGTTCGCCAGTTAACCACTTTGAGTCGACTCTGATTAGCGGCAATATGTAGGAAGACGACTTACCCGAGCCACTCGCTACAGCTCAGATTCTATTTCTCAGTGCATCCGGCTGCTATATGCTGGTGAAAAGCAGCGTTAGATTACGAGTGGCCTTTCTTCGAGGTACAGGACAACAGGACCAAATACATCGGCATTAATGATGAACATGCACAACTGACTTGGTCGCCGTCGTTTACCGATAGAATGTTTTGTTGAAACTGTTCAGCGCCTTGCGCAACGCTATTAAGTCAAAGTGATTATAGTAAGACTGTTTCAATAACTTGATTAACTATACAAATAAGAAAGATCTGTAGACATTTCGTTTTCCCCTTTTCAATGTAGATTTGGCTACATGATTTTTTTGTAAGGGTATATTAAGCATTGGATTATTCGATGTGGGGGGACAGCGTGGCTAAATGGTTTTAGATCACTTTCATGGCAAATGATCCACCAACAGCATGGACGGAAACCAACTGACCGAAACTTAAAGAGTGATGGCTTGCTCTCAGATGGAAAATGGTAAACTCGCCTGTAAGCCAAGATAGCAGTAGTGGTGTGTCACATGGCAAGAGCCGTTCTAAGAGCGTTTTAAGGCTCATTCTGTGGGCATTATTCGCAAACTAGTTTATCAACTTCCTTTTATGAGATACTCACAGGGCATTTGCACTTGTAAGTTTTTTTTATTCTTAATAGAAGTTTTTATTCTTTCTGTACACAAAAAGGGCGCCCTAGTTTCAAGAAATCAATGCTCCAAAAGCACGCGCTGATTGATAAGGATCGAATGCGTATACGATACTATTTAGTTAAGTAAATCGTTGATATAAATAAGTAAAAGTTTTTACCAATCCAACAATGCTTGTGAACTGATGTATACCAATCCAGGCCTTAACCAGTGGCATAAGAAGACTTAAATTTCAAGTATTTGTACAGCTATAGCTGTCAACCATGCCATTCAAATTTACTAAGTGTGTAAAGTTTTTTGGATATGCAATCTACCGTCGCTGCTTATCCTGTAAATATACATTTAGATAGTTATATTGGTTGACGAGGAGCTATTTAAAAGTGTATCTCGGACGACATCAAACTTTTGTTAAAGTTGCACTGACCGTTAAGTCTTAGTCAATAATCCCACATTGGTATCATATCTCTGTAACAGCTTGAAAACGACAAATTTTATGAGCTGACTATTCCGTTTTTATTTCTTCCTTTTTCTACCAAATTTTGAATGTGCGCGCCAACATTCTCCCAAAACCACACGCAGTGCCTTCACTCACTAAGCTTTCGCGGCGCTGTTTGTTGTTTCGAATCAAAAGTGGGATCGCAGCACATTCCGGAGTAGTTCTGTGTAGAGTAGCCCATTTGATAGTAGAAAGTCTGCGTATATGCCCATCCACACCTCTCTTGCATGCGACATGGTTACTAAGGGTTGTGTAGCAAAAAATTTCCGATGTAGCACGACGCCATAGAGAACCGAATCTATGTACGAAACGTCTCCGCTAATGTAGTGTCATCGACCAGATCAGCCTTGGAAAGCTCTTCCAGAGCAATCACAGTCCCAAGCGGTGGACGACAAAACAGGTGTGTGTATATATGTGTACGCTTCTATCAAGGTCTCAATAATGCCGCTATCATTATGTTTTTACCAGCGCATTTATTGAGCGTAAATTCTTACGAAATACGGGCAAGTATTTTAGTGCAACCGTATATTAGCACCGAATCAACTCTTACGACACTTCTACAGCGCTTCGCTGATAGATGATGTACACAGAGCGGGCTGTCATCGGTGAATTCGGCTTGAAAGCTTGGCGGGCTCAGCTGCTAGTTTCCACAAACAATCACACTTTAGATAACCATTAAAATTCTGTAAGAAGCAATTAGGCAGCGATGCATCCTGTTGATACAACAGTGCTTTCCTCTTGACGCTCGCAGCTAGTAGTACCTTGAGATGCGTTGATCATAGGCTAAAAGCTTCGGACCTTGTCGGAAGTCCAGTGTGATTAGATTAACTTAGTTTAGATCTTCATTGAGATGAGGTGAAGTCTGAAGAAGAAGAAAGAAATGACAATTAAATAGAAAAGAAGAAACGGTAGAAGTCCACTTTTATACCATCCCCTTTCATTAGTTTGTTTGCGCCACTGTATGCACGGATGCCGGCGTCTGATGGCGGTTTGGAGTGGTGGACGCGATGACACTTCACGATCCCCTTGCAGCTTTTAGTTGCGCTGATTTGTATCACTCATCCGTTATCCTCTCGTGTCAAGCAAACAGTTGTTGACAGCCGACCAGAACTTTATCACTATTTATACTGGGAAGTGTGTGTGATTTGCAATTAGTATACCAATGTGTTAGGATGTTTATGGAGGCAAAAATAGGGTTGAAAATTCAGGGATCGCGTCCGACAGGACGAGTGGTTGTAGCGGATGTAGAAGAGTCTTCTTGTTTACTTAATCGAGTAGATCCTGTTCAGTTGTCAGGTACTAGGGGTCATTCTAGTGGCCATAAAAGATCAACGAAAAAATATTGTACGTGATGACTAGGAATAAGCTTATTTATTACGCTTAATAGCTGTGTATTTTTGGTGTACAGTGTTACGTTACGATATTACGAAAATCTGTGACACTAGAACTTGTTTTGGGTTTGTGAAGGTGACCTTTTCTTTGAATTGTGAAGGTTTAATCTGTGGCTATATTCGCTACTATGTATTATGTGTCCACAAGATTCATATAATATAACTAGTGTAAGTTGTCTAATCCACTAAAGTTCACACAAGTCGCAGTATTAGTTTCAATAGCAAATAGAAGTTCAATAGCAAAACGATCATGTATTTCTACATGTATGCATGTTTTATGCTAAAGCAGTATGACTCATGAGTACATTTGAATGACATCACCACACCGTGCTTTAGCTAGTCTATTCAGTCCATTTAACCCAAACAACTAGTCTGGATATTTCTAGCAGCAATCATTTATGATCACTTGAATAATAATTTAATTTTAATAATTTTGATGGATATTACCAAAGCAAACGTTAACCTAACTATTGTATCAGGAGCTTGAAAATTCAACTGAAAAAAGCTTTTTTAAGAACAAAGCATGTGCACCATTGTGCTAATCCTTGATGACTTCTTAGACGACATCGCAGTGATGAATCCGAAGAGAAGGGCTTCTGCCTGTGACCGGCGATCGCCCGACGTCTATTCCACATCAAGCGCGGCATCGTCGACTAAAAACACAAATAGTACTTCACAACACCATCACGCGAGCCAAGCAGCAACCACCCTTCACGGAGCACGGCCTCGATTTGATCTTCAGGATTGTCTCCGAGAGATGAACTCAGTCATGCGAGTTCTCGACAATGCACAGGTATGATGCAGTCGGTGGTTGTGCTTTTTGCCTAGCCCCTTTATATATATATATAAGGCTTACATAGCTAAAAATATTATATGGCTAACAATAAGTTACAATACAAAAAATATAGCGGTATACACAGGGTGGAGCACTAACCACCTGGCAAACTTTAGGCCTTCAGCAAAGTTAATACATTCATTTATTCACTTACATACTATAGAATGCACACATTTCTCGCTAAACAGTAGGTAATAGTTTGAAACAAGCGTTAGTTTTGTCACCACTGCGATAAGCAAATGTAATACCGGCATATGATTGTTAAGAGATTGCGTCTATTTTATATACATATTTCGTCTTTCGAAGGCGTTTTCTTTTTTCTACTAACCAAACGAATCGGAAGCAAACAATGTATCTGTTGGACTATGCACAATATAACGTTAAGCGTAACGCGTTCTATGACTATCTTATGGATCGCGGCCGAGTTTTGTGATCAGTTTCACCTACTTCGTTTTTCGCATCATCGCTTCTGTCTGTTTTTAGTTGGATCCCCAAATGCGTCTGGACGAGTTGAACTCTATTCTTAACGGTGGTACAGGCGGTGTCGCTGATAATTGTGGCGAGACATTAACTCCGCTTTCAATGTCCGCTACTCGCGAACTCGATACGTTATTACGAAACCAGCAGAGTTTGCTTCGGCAGATCGCCGATAGCCGCTCACAGGTGAACAACATACGACAACTGAATCTGTATCGACTGTATAATTATGCTAATGTCATATTCTTATTACAGTGGTATAAGGTGTATCGTATTTTACTAGTTATAAAACATTCATGCACTATCAGACTCTATGATATAGCGTAGCCGTAAAGACTGGAGAAGATGAACAATCGTTAAATCTACTTTGTTAATATTATCATTACTATAATAATTATTGTTATTTCATCCTTATATTTACGAGATTACAAACGCTATTTTAGGGCAACTACAAAGGTGGCATGATATGTTTTGACTAATTATTTCATTATGTTTTAACTCTGTTTCTGTATTTTTATCGCTGCCATGCAGCATTTTTTAGTATAATTTACGTTATAAAGAAATATGAGAGTATAAGACCGCATCAATTTACGTGTGTTCAACCAATTTAGAACCTGAACCCAATTTTCGTGTGAAGTATGAAAAATTAGGTTTGCCTAGTTTTGCCTACTCACTTCTTCGTGTCTTCGTTTTATGTTCTTGGAAGCTCACGGCTCTAGAGTATCAATATCAGCAGGCGGGTGGAGGTCTTCAGACTAATGGATGCGGTTTGCGCTCAGCGGTGCCCTTAAAAGTCGGTCGCGGCGGTGCTCAAGAAATGAATGCGGCCGTTCGAGTGTCTAATGACGCCAACGCGCTTGTTGAGCGCCTTCGTGCACAGGTACTAGGCGTGTGCTTACATTTATGATCGTTTTTAGCGGTCTTGTCTTGTTAAGCCAGTTCATGCCCTCGAAAATATTAATATAATATCTATAATATTTCTATAATACCAGTGGTTTAAGTCCCGAGACAAAACATAGGCATTTATCGAGGTGTAAGGTAATGAACGACGAACGAGGCACTGATCTATAGGTGCTTGTAGCTGCATCTTAATTTGCTGATCACTTTCCGCCTATGATTTCTGTTACAAAATTGTACAGGTTCAAGAAACTGCAGAAGAGTACAGAAGAGCTCAAGGGGCACTTGAAAACGTTCGACTTACCCAGCGAACAGCCGCCGCGGCGAGTAGAGCCCCAATGGACTCATATGGTGAGCTAGAAGAGGAAGATGTTTTCGAGAGAGCCGATCCCGAAGGCGATGCGCCCGTGTCCGACGATAACAAAATCGGCAATATGCAGTGAGTATAAATATAATCCAGTTGTCAATTGGTGCTGGTGAAAATATATCAATTATGGGTAAGCATTTCAGTGGTTCACAATAGAGCTAAACTTCACCTTTGTTAAGAACGTTATAGATAATTATTGTTAACATTATCTCACCTACGTATATCAAAGAAAAGTTATTATAAATCTTATATTGAAAGTTCAAAAAATCGGTTGTAGATCAGCATCATATCTTTCTATAAATGCCACCATTATTTATGCGTACTTTATCTAGATCGTCAAACTTGAGATTCACTCGTCGCTTAGTGCCGCATGGGGCACCGATAAGCACGCCGTACACATCGGCCGTCACTCCCTTTGAGTTTCCCGATACCCCAGAGCACTCTGATATCGAAGACAAGGTCCGTAAACTTAATGAGACAAAACAGCAAATCGATGCTTTGCGCGGCATGATCAGTAAGCTTGAGGGTCGTGGAGGTCCTGTTCCTTCTAGAACGACACCGCGGCCAGTTCCCGTCTACGGAACGCCGACCGTAGGAATACCAACGAGCTTTAGCCAACCGACCGTGAATCCGGCACAACAACGGCGCCGCCAACAGCTCCACGAAATCAATCGTTCACCGCAGAATATCGAAACGCTGATTCAGCGAGAGGTAACGCAACAAAACCAAACACCACTTCACACCAACGCGGGGACCGGTACTTCTAATTCGACCACAGCTTCAGGGTCCGCCCCGTTACCAGGACAGGTTGCATGTCGCGCAGGAGCCTCATCCCTGAGCCAGTTGCATCAAAGCGCTACCAAGAGGAATCTCTCAGTGAGCTGTGACCAGAACCAGAACAACGCGTTGCGCACAGGCGTTCGACCACGATTCAACTCGTGCAACAACATCGTCCAACCACCAGAAGTTCATACGTCTCATGAGTTACATGGTGCCTGGGTGGAAGGCTATAACTATCAGTACAACCATCTAATGCTAGATGTACCGCCGGGATACACTCAGCAGGGATCGCAGCCGAGGAGCCTGACTGAGGCAGCCACCTGGGGTGGTTCCAGTACTCAGGATAATTCAGACAATGGCGAAGTTGCATCCGATGATTGTACTGACTCGGAGATGGAGCGATTAGCTGGAGGTGGTGCCGTGGGCGGGGACACATTGGCTGATCTAGACCCAGCGGCGGCAGCGGCTGCTACGGGACCCAGAATTCTGCGAGGGGCTCAGCCCAAGGTCCGTGAAGAGCCTGCCGGAGCTGTTGGTATTAATGGGAACGGAAACGCCTGCGATCACTGTGGCCATCTTGGGACGTATACGCAAATGTTGACCCTCAGCTTAGTTCAAGCGAATGAGGTTATCAATGGACAACAGCGGGAGATTGAGCGACTGAGGGGTAGGTTAGAAAAGTAGACTCGTTAAAATCGTCTCTGTTTATAGTTGTGCCAAATTTTTGAAAAGACATACACTTACGCGTTTT
Organism: Varroa jacobsoni; assembly: GCF_002532875.2. NCBI lineage: Eukaryota > Metazoa > Arthropoda > Arachnida > Mesostigmata > Varroidae > Varroa > Varroa jacobsoni. The sequence continues at coordinate 3,411 of NW_019214949.1, read as the reverse complement.
TGTGTCCTATTATTTATTGGAAAAATTGCTCATTATTGGTTACTCATACGAATTCCGATGTTACTACTGTAAAGACGCTAGCAATAAACGACAATATTTGTTCCGTGCCCATTTTTCTTGTTCACAGCCGCTCTCATGCGTCCTCCAGTCAACGATGTCGTTGGGTTTTCATCCCGATTGTGCCCCTTAAACAACCAGGTTACTCCTGGTTTGCGCGCCAACAATTACGTAGACAACCTCAAGAGCCTGTCGACTTTAAATTTGCTCAATCAATCAACCGGAGTAGGACTGGCTAATACTCCCATGGTCCCAATGATGGAGAGGCGTCCCGCGCCTTCAGCGCCGCCTGGCGAACGTAACGATCTAGGCAGGGAGGAAGACCGTCGCCGTCGACCAAACAAAAATTCGATGAATAACCAAGTAAATTTCTGTAGCAGCAGCAGCAACAATAATAGCCGATACTCAAGCAATCCCGAACTTAATAATCGCGAAATTGACCCGGTACGACGTCCTTATTTAACGACGTGCTCATTTATGGAATTGTTTAGAAAGTAATGTCCGTTTCTGTAGATTAAGAGCCATTTCGAATTTTTCAATATACTGAATAGCATTAAACACCGTTGGAAAGCTCCTTCTTTTCTTTACACGGCTGTACAAGTTTACAAAGCAGAAGTAACTAAGCGGTCGTCACATCCCTTATAATCCATATATTGTGTAATACACGTTATACATTATTCTTTGTCTGCCTTACGTCATCGGACCGAAGAGGAGCTCCTACTCTGAGTTGGTCGTCTCGTGCGGGACCAAAGAAGTGAAAGGGCGAAAGAAAAAGTGGTTGCCTTCGTTGATGCAATAGCCACTTTCTTCTAATTGGACATTACCTGTACTCTAATTTTTCCATCTGCATTGTTTTGCAGATGGTTACTGCTGGAACTAGCGGAGCGAGCAATGCTGGCATTGTTAATGGAGGCAAAGTTTCTTTGGCGCAACTCTCTCGCGAGCGTCTGGAGATGCAGCCTGCCCTTGATGCCGCCACAGCCTTTCTCACGACGCGAGCTGGCGAACTTTGCACTCCCGATGTGCTCATTCAGACATGCCGTTGCCTGCTCGATCAGCTGACTCCGGCCGGTGTATCGCATAAGCACATTCTGCGTGTACTGCAGCCTATATTAGGTCAGTTTCTAGCGCGGCCCGTCGAACCCAGTCAGATCGTGGAGACTCTCAGTAGCATACTGCAACGAGAGCTCACGCAAATCGCCAAATCTGGAAATGCTAGCCCGCCGGAGAGAACACTGGGTAAGATGTACGGTTGAGTGTATATGCTGACATGATTACGGAGTTCCGTTCTTATGTTATGCCACATTTATATAGATAGCAAGGAGTTAAAATGTCCAAAGAGAAATGGACGATATAAGGCAATTGGTTTATTTAGAAAATGATAAATGAAAAAAATATTTAGAGTCTGATATTAGTTCACCGTGGAGTTACGTGCGACCAGCTTGAACATTGTTAAGACTTATTCCTCAAATATATGCAAAATTGGTTCCCCCTTGCTGACAATGTCGCAGGTAAAGGGGGTATTCGTGCGGTTAGGTTTGAACCCTTATAGACTACTAATTATACTATGATATATAAGGTGATTTGCTAATTATATTATCTAATATTTGGACTTGTGTCAATGTCTAGGTGCTGGCGTTTCAAGTATCTTAGATAGGTCCACTGCTGGTAACGACCAAAATGAAGACACTGAAGGAGCCAGCGGCGGTGACGTAGAAGGGGGAGAAGAAATGATCGAAGCTGATCGGGGTACAGACGATATTCCTCCAGAGATTCCACCACCTCCGGGAGTAGTCTTAGGACCAAGTGATCGTGAGCAGGCCGGGAGCGGTGCCTCGGGGATTTCGATCCCTTCACTCGACCACGTGCCCACTCGTGAAGTCGTGCAACCCATTCAGGTCTGTGCATTACCATATTGCGTTTATATGGGCCTGGATATAATGAAATAATAGATGGATAATTAATAGGAGAAACCGGAATAAGAGTATTGGAATTACTAAGGAGTATAACGATTTGGAGACATTTATATTGGTATTCCTGATAAATAAAAGTATAAGTTAGTGAAAAGAACTCACGGATAGATATCAGTTATATTATTTTTGGTTTATAGTCTTAGTCAATCACAAACTAGACACATATATTCCTCAAATCCCTCTCGGTAGAGAAATCCAGTTATTCACAGCTGTTTTCTTATACAACGGATCAGCATTTAACTAGATACTTCTTTTGGGTTGCGAAAAAATGATAAAAGTGGAAACTATTTATGAAACACATGCGATTTCATAATATACAGAAAGTTAACCTTGGCTTTTATCTTTTTTAATTGACTTCAGCAGGCCAGCGGCGTTAATTCGTTCTCGGTCGTCCCACCAGTTTGCGCGGTCTCTTCGGCATCAGACGCTGCCGAAACAGCCGCTAGCACAACTCAAGATATCAACACCGAACTCGGGGGCGACAACTAGTTACGCAATACTCGTCCCACAATTAGGCTGGTATCTCATAATCTGGTGAGAGAACCACAAGGCCCACCCCTCGTGGGCGTCGTCTGCTCGCGATGGCGAACGCTAATGGAGGAAACAATATATCATCGACTTAAACTGGTGCATTTGTTATTATATGACTATTACGGCGCTTATAAATCATTTTTCTCCCTTGAATGACTGAATGACTGGCACTTGAAGCGGACCAGCTCTGGTTTACGAGGATTTGACACAATGAATAGAATAGGTATAACATAGACTGTAAAATCTCGGTATTTGTCTACGGTTTTCCGGTTCTGTGAGTATGTATCACGCCTTCAACGAGACTGTTTCCGCGCAAAGAACAATAAGTGGCAAAAAAGACGGTACAATAGGGATGAGTGCTCCACTTATAGGAAGCGGCTCCAAATCGAACATCGGTGGTCATCTATGACCACTAATGCAGGACATGATTGCTGAGCGCACCAATTGTCTGCAGATGGCTGTGAGGGTCACGTGTACTGTCGCATACACTTTGCTGACGTACATGTCAGTAGACTACACTTCCCTGCAGTATATCACCACGCAGCCATGCATTACAATTCGCTCGTAAAGCTAAATATGGCTATAGGTGTGCCCTGCTTTTCTATTGATATACATGGTGAAAACAAGTGGAACGCTTCTATTTATGAAATCGAACCGCACACAAGCATTCAAGGTTTGGTGCTGGGCAAACCTCGGATTCGTTCTCGACAACAGTTGACAAGACACATTCAATGAATCGAATGGAAATACTAAAATTTGAAGAAAGCCGTATCGCTTGATGCTTACCAAATGATCGGTGCAAAAAAGCACAAACCTAATAGATCTACAGGTCGGGTGGTAAAAATGCTAT
>NW_019214948.1:0-38757 GCF_002532875.2 Varroa jacobsoni | reverse complement strand
GGAGACCTTTAGGAAAACAAACCGCTTTGTCCATTTGAAGCATCCGTTCCTTTCTAATGGTATAAAGAAAGAGCCGGGCTTCTTTCTAGTTTCTTTTTCCTGCTTAGTAGTTGCAGGGCCACTATGGCCACTCGGCTAACTTCCTTGTCGGTCCTAGTAGTAGATTTACCACAAAGCGATCAACGTATTTACCATGACAGGATCGTTACGATGAAATCTAATAGGATCTTATGTTAATGAGGAGCTAAGAGCTCATGACCCACTTTTCGCGCGCTTTGGTCTTTCTCTACCAGCCTCTCGCTTTATTTCTCTCTTCATAAACCGTCTGTGACATTTAGCCGGAGGCGATGGTAACAGCTATAGCACTTCAGCTCCAGAGCGGTCGACACCATTCTGTAATGAACGAGCTCGCGGATCATACGTTGCGAAAAACGCGCCACGAATTCAGACCACATTTACTGCTCTACAATAATGCTGCTGAATGTAGCAGCTAAAAAAATAAGCATCTTTTACCGAAATCTGCTGCAGAAGCCGCTGCTCAATGGAGTGTAGTGACACTGCGAGTCGACCAATGTCATGGATACTAGGCAACGGCCGTCTAGCCATGAATTTGGCTTAGTTTCTACCAGCGCCGATTGGCGTCTGTGGGGCTTCTTCTTCCGAGAACAGAGACTCATATACTTGGACGGACACGGTACTATTGAGTATAAGATGGCGTTAGTAGACGCCACAGTCAGGACAACAACGAACATTTCGATTCAAAGAAATGTTTCGCCATCAATTACAACGCTGCTCAGATGAATCACTTGACTCCCAGCAAAATTTTCCCGTCAGCCCTACAGACATCACGGATTGTCCATCCTCGCCACCCTACCACAACCTTTCCTTCCCGCCTCCTTACTTACTGACCCCTTGCAGCCCGAAGGTGCTCAGTATACGGCGAAACGTTGAATTGTTAGTTGTCTATGGTCCGTTAAAATATCGCCGAGTAATCGCGCTTACAGGTCATGGTATGAGACGCCGTATATCGGGTCTGTTATTGTTGTTGGTAGGCCAGCGATAAGCATCGTTCGATAGCCAGCTAGCCGACTAACCTAGCTAACGCCTATAACAAAATGAGGCAATGCCGATATGTTGGCCGCGTAATTTTCACAGCAGACGGCAAAGCCAGGCCGACACCGACTTAATGATTTGAGGAAAGACCGGCGTATAATAGAAGACGTTAGACAAACTAATGCGTCGGCGAGGAGCTGTATGAGGTTTAAGAAGGGCGACGACTAGTGGCGGTGGACTAGCTAGGAGGTGTGGGGGTAGAATGAGCCATCAAAAACAAGCATGTCCTTTTTTCTCTTTAGCCGGCTTTTGCTTTACTCGATTTCATTTAGCTGACTGGATTGCTCGGCGAGTCAACTAAGTGGAGGACATCTGTGAGGCCTCATAACTTCTAACCGCACTCGGCCTCACGGTGTTGTCACGCTCATTGACTGAACGAAGTCAAGAGATAAAGAGAAGTGACGTAAAGCGAGCTGCGGTGTCTACAAAAGCTGTATCAGACGAACCACGCACATAGGAGACGAAACCCCAATACTACAACAAAACGACTGCTTAGACCAGGACGGGGAGGAGTCTGAACTTTCATACTAAGTCATCTCCGCCATCATCCCGAGACCCCACCGTCCATATCAGTAAGTACCGGTAAATAAATATTTGACTGAAAGCAATAAAGGAACAAGAAGGGGAATGCTGCTCATCTTTCAAAGACTGCTTGTCTGTTCGCTTTACGCGAGTGGCAGAATGTGAAACACTTGAAAAGAGGACCTTGGCTTAGCTCCTATGTGAAATAAAAAGAAAAATAATAATTATTATTTGAATCTAAGTAGCTGTTTCTTCTTGATGGTAGAAGAAAAACATAGGTTACAATAGCCTTATCTCAAACAGAAAGCCAAGCGTTTTAATTTTTCTATAAAATAATGTGTACGTTTACTATACTGGGCTTGAATACATGATGCGTTACTTTGTTAGGTGCAGCATTGCTTCCTCGACCAGTCGTCTTATTACGACATACACATTTTGTAGCAGGAAAAAGAGGCCTATGGTGGTATTTGCACGAATGCTATCAGGAACGGTATATATGCACGAGGCGAACAAGGAGTAGGCCGATAGGCAAGTAGGCGTTTAGGCTCCAACAGCTGCAAACGAAGGTCGCGTTGATGGGTCGAATGTATCTCATAGCTTTGATGATGGAGTCGCTAAGAACGAACAAAGGTTCGGTTATGATGGTCGTAGGTTAAGACTTCTCCACGTAACCCTCACACCTGGGTACTCCTCGACTGCAAAGTGCGCAAGCGAGCAGAGGTCGTTCCGAGAGGCAGAGAAACACAGAGCGGCTGACAGGGCTGCTATTGTTGGGGCGACTCCTGGCGGGCCTAGGAGAACAAGGTTCAAATATAGACTAAGCAGGCAAAGTTCGAATTCCGAGTCAATTTAGCCCGCCTCCTCGTTTGCTGTTCTGTTGGGGGGCGAGGAAGGGGGGTCATGGTAAAAGGATGCTTTCGGTGGAATGGAACACTTTTGAGAAAAAGTAGATATAGGGAACCTAGAGAGCTAGCCGTGAATACAATGAACCGGCAGCCCATACGTACAGCAAGCGCGTCTCTGCCATTTTATGCCCACTGAATTGTTCAGGCCCTGCAAAATCCCTCATCGACGTGTACCGACATCCCTCGACCTTTCTCAGACGTTCTTCCTGTAGGAGGACCGCCTAAAGTATGCATTCGTGCCAAGTGGGCACCACAAGCAGCACTTTCCACCCAGTCCTGATGCCGTTATGATGTAGTAGTGTACAACCGAACCAGCATTCCAGCGGTGAGCAGAGTCAAGCCAAATCACAATGCACAGTCAATAATCGAACGCGGACGAAGTGTACTATGAAGAGCGGGGTTCTTAAAGGTGGGGGTAGCTGGCTGTGTGATTGTGTGGCTGTATGTACAGGACCCACAATTACTGCTACGAATAGGTCATTACAAGCCGTTAGCATGTGCCTGCATTAAGTGAGGTTATAGCGTAAAGAAAAAGGGTTACCGACAAAATCTAATCGAGTTCCGTTGGGTACAGTGTTATCTTCGTCAACGTTGTCGTGTTGGCGTCAGTGCAGCCGCTGTGGCTCGCAGTGCTCAAGTATAGCGGTATGGCGATTGTCACTGACGGGGTAACGATAACTAGCACATGCAAACGATCATATTGAAAGACCCTGCCATAATGGCGTTAACTGCACCCACACCTGGATACCTGCGCATATCGTTTGAAGCCAGACTTATTTTTACACTTAACCAACACTGATCCTGCAATTACGTAAGTGTTTATGCCGGCGCGTATGTTTTACGTGGGCAATATAACGTACATTGCATAAAATATAAAACGTATCAACGCACACCTAGGGCCTTAAGGGCAGTCAGCTCTCCTTTGCGTGCCACGGTCGACATGCACAGATGTGCAAGGACAATATTATTATATTTACTATATACAAATGCATATACTACACACGACCGCACATTATATTGATATGAGCGTACAAAAGTATTCGAGAGAGTTAAACAGACAGAAAAATTGTTAGAAATCGGTCAGAGCAATCCATGGGCGCCAATCTCTATCGGCGATGGAAAAAATACCATTATCTGTGGTCATCCTCCATAAATACATGCAGAGATATAAGTTTAAACGCGATTACTGATCTAACAAGTGAATGACTAAATAGGCCAAGCAACCAATCAGCTGGCCTAAGACTAGTACGCGGCCTACAAATCTATTCAGCCCATTGACATGGCACATCAATGACGTATACTCGTAAACCATTTGTGTTGGGTGGCATATAACACGTACATAAATTACCGTACATAGGGTGTTCAATGATGAGTCGTCCAGCCCACCACTGCGGTTGTCTTGGGCGGCCTTAAATTGGTCCACTTTTTATGCTACAGCCAAATTCCTCCATGAATGACGGACATTGACTAGCCATCTATATGACTGCGCAGAGCGGAAGGCAAATTGGCGTGGGGGTAAACCGGGATTTAGAGCAACGGCAAAGGGCGATCGAATAGATCTACTGGAGGATAGCTACGTACACAAAGATAGCTAGCTGTAAGGCGATCCTGTGTTTACCTCAGATAGGTGAATAGGGGATGGAAATTTGTTACGAATTATGTATCTGTGCAGCGCAATGTGCCTCGGCGCCAATCGAACAGATGGCCAATGAACCTGTCGTATCTATTTCGGGAGGATGAATTAATCGCCTGGTTTAGACATTGCCAAATGTGATAGAATGCTATGCGTACGTCAGATGCAGGAAGCCAAAACACGTTTGAACAAGAGCAACAAACATGGATCAGCACTGAATTGAAATGAATGATCGACTGAGTGCAGCGAAAACGAGAACCAAAGCAAGATTACGTGACGCTGCACGTCTACTGAACTTCAGCGAATGACGTAAATATACGTCACGGAAGACGCTCCTGCGCCAGCCAGCCAGCTAACCAGCACTAGTCTGTCGGCTATTTCGAATCGCCAGTCAGTCACTAAGCCTGTTTCATCGACGATGCGTGCTATTGTTTATCAAAAGCCGAGGACCTTTCTACTGTTACGTCATTGCTCAACGAACGGAATCGGGTCCGATCGAACTCTGCTTTCGACAAACCCAATATTTACTTTGGCTATAGCTTGTGGCAACGAGAGCGTCAGCAGCTGTCTTTGTGATACATTATATGAATACGGTTCCTTGAATGTGTATCTAAATATACATGTACACATCTTCTAGGATAGTGCTACGGCGATGTTCTAGCGCGTCATGACAGTCGCTTCCGGCAAACAATATAGTCTGTCTATATAGTGTTTTGTATTGTAGGTCTCTGTGCGTTAGGCAAAATACGAGGCAAGTCAATAAGCAAACGAGTTGCAGATGAAGAGAACAATACGAGCCCTATGTAATTTCGATGGCAATGGAACAAAAAACACAATGACATTACAAAGCAAACGCTTTAAAGCAGGTGATAAAATCAGGTACAAAGATAACCTACCAAAGTGTATATATAGCGTTAGGATTCGCAAAATATCGATAGATCTAATTTAGTAAGCATTATCAAACAATAATGGTTCGTTGTTTGCTGTTATCTGACATAGAAGGACATAATCAGGCGAAGCCTTCTTATATGGTATAACAATACGTCGTCGCGGCGGTTGGTGCAGTAACAGCGGTGCAAGAGGTAATCGCTATAAAAGGATATCGGCGAAATGAACAAGTGCAATATAGAAATAGGTGCCTGGTCCTTTTCCCTTCCGTTCTCTCTCTGCTCGGCCGGCGGAAAGGCTTAGCAAGATGTGCATCGTTCTATCTTCATTGGGGCTTTAAGGCAACCTGCCTCGGAAATGGGCAGAAGTCGGGGATATGTGTACGTGGGGACTTTTGGCTAGTATGAGGGAGGGGTGTAATAGCCAATGTATGGGGAACTACTGAGGCAATGCGAGATCTGTCTGCGGGATCAGCGTCTCGAGACGACGAGAAGTAGGTGAAGTCTGTTCCAGCAAGAGCTCGTCTCGGCCTAGGCACCTTCCCTAAAACTGACCAAGAAGCCTTAGCTGCACCAGGGAAGCGCCGCGCTTTATGACGACCCAATATATTGGCTTAGGGCGAGATGAAGCGGCCACATGGAGAACCCTAGTGGCACTACGGATGCACTTGGTTGCTGCAGACTCCCGTGCCGTGTTCCCTATATAGGATTAACGAAGGCACAGCATATTGACGCCATCGCGGCCCATCAAAGAGCTTCATGATCATTCACAACCGATGAGAGAACCGCTGAAGGATGTGGAGGAAAGGACAGCATGGCCATCACATAGGCATCCTCTTTGATGTATCGTGTGTAAGATGCGTTCTTTTTACACGTACCCTAACGGAAAAACATATATATATATATATATATATATATATATCGGTATTTGAGTGCACCAAGTATGTCGCAAAGTATACTTTGATGCAGCGGTCGAATATAAAATATTTGGCTACCGCTTGAGTCGTCTAGTTGTTACACGTGACAGCAGCTGTCTTAAAACGATAATACATAGTTACTTCACCGAATACATTATCCTGTCAAAACATAAACCTCTAACCAAGATAGACATTGCACGAGCAAGTACGTAAAATCATGATGAAGTCACTCTTGTCGGCTGGTCACTGTGCCAGCGAAATACTCTTGGCTCAATATAGATGCACCGTATTGCTAGGTATGCACATACAGAGACACAGCAGAACCAATTATAATATTGCATGTATGTACACATTTTCTATTTCAAGTAGCCAGATCATCACCGAAGCATGTATCTTCCAGGGTTATGCGGAGTTTGTACGGGCTGTGCAATGATCATATACTACTAATACGAAATAGGACGAGTACGAAAAAGTGTGCCTCAAGTAGGACTGCAACTAAGCGTCGAGGCATTTACATATCTTTGATGTGACCGAATCGGCCCGATTGATCGATTGATTCATCTGTTCTTTCGTGATGGGATACAGCAACACATTTCTATTCCAATTAGATTGCAGTAGAATACGACCCGGGTAAGACGTGCATCGATCGCACAGTCACTAGCCATACAACCCCTGGTATGTAGTTGTAAACGTTCCGCATGCACGCTATTCTGGGGTAAGTAAGGGCTATTTCTTAGCATATGTGCATTCATTTTGTTCTTACAACTTTTTAGCCATCTTATCTTACTGTCTTATTTGCTAGCAGTCAATAGCTACTTTGTAGCAACTTTCGAACGATACTTGAGTGTAAAGCTTTGATACGCGTCCAGCGTTATATGATACACTGAAAGCTAGGGCATGTTCCAAAGGCTGTTTTCGCCCCACTTCGAATATTTTTGCCAACGGAGGTTATAAACCTCAGGCGTCCGCCGCGGATAATTCTCAGATCAACTTAAGCAAGTCGACAGAAACTTATCGCACGTATGGTATCAGCTGCGTCAGTCATCTGGTCGCGAATGCCTTGTCGGCCTGAGGCGCGCAGAGCATAGCAAACGAAGCTTGCCCGCCTTTACCTTTTATAGAAACCGGGTTGCACTGATGACTCCCGGCCTGCTGAAGAGTGCGCAACGCGAGTGCTACCCGAGTCAGCCAACCGGTCATCACCCCTCGGCTGACAGGCGTCCGCTTTCCTCGAATCCCTTCACACTGACTGGCCAAGCAGAAGCGTTCGGCCATGGCAACGGCTCACCCCTTGGTTCAAATCCAGGTTGCTCACTTCGCGCGTCCAACAGACATTCACCAGCGGAGCAGTGAGTGGGCTGGCACGCATGATAGTGGAAAGGGAGTAGACCGCCGACAGCATCTATCCGTCTGCGCGTTGCGTCCGCACACAGAGTGCATGCTTGCTACTTACTGGCTGGCTCCTCTTCTAGATCTTTAGCGATATGTATCTTTATATGGAGGTGGTAAATGAGGAGCGCACGCGTCGAGTGTGTGCCTGCGTGCGTTGCTGCTTATTTATGCTTTAGCTCGACCAGCGTTCCTCGCAAGTTGATTCGTAGCTTTTTGGTTTTTTTCCTCTTGCCTTTCCTGGCGGAACCAACCAGTCTGGTAATTACTTTTGAATACGGTATGGCCGAAAGTCTGTTAAGCTCCGGCGACCTTCGGCAATGGTCGTTGCTGTGGCTCGCACGTTATTAGCAGCAGCAGCAGCATCGTGAGCTCAATCGACATACCTTGTCCGTTGGCTCACGTTAGTCAACTAGCGCTACTGGATCTACAGCGACGATGTGGGTGTATAACCAGAGTGCGACATTGTTTGAGACGACGCGTTTCAGTTGAACTGGCGGGCGTACGCAATGCAAAGAAGAGTCGTCTAAGGGCTTCAATTCATGTCGTCTTTATTTAGCCACCCATAGGATAATTTCAGTAACACTCGTTCGAGTTAAGTATGTATGATGGAGATACGGTATCCTCTGCGTGCGCCAAGGTCCTCCCCTGCTCCAGGTGACTCGCGAAGGACATGACGCGTAACTTTGCGCCAGCGCCAAAATTTATCAACGGACTCCATCTTTATACCTTGAGCGGCAAGGAAATATGTGTATGTATAAATATCTATGTATATAGTGATTGGCAGTAGTAAAGAAGCTGTTGTAAAGAGCAATTCTGTGGGCTAATATAAGAAAGTCGAGTTGGATCGGATGCTGCTGCACGATGGCTGTACATACAAATTGAATGGGTGGCATATATGTACAAAAGAAATCATCGAGTCTGTGAGCGTACGTGTGTTCTAACATCTTTTCGTTATGACGTCACCTCGCGCGGACAACTCTTTGCACATATATATATATATAGATGCACTTGCATATGTATACATATGTAGTAAACAACCAAGGCCACACTCGTTCGACAAAACACTGCAACATAAGTCTTCTAAGAAGTCCATGCGTTTACTCAGATTTGAATTAGCAGAAATTAGCAGACAAATGGGCGCTGCGAAACGCTGTGCAAGGGCGAGAATACGCGTTGTTTCTAGGTGTTTTGATCAAGGGTCTCTTTGTCTGCCCAAGGGTCTGTACTGCGGCCTGGATGTACCTCTAGAAGTAATGATATAATAGTCTCGATGTACAGTCACGTGATGCTTGCTGTTCCTTCGTCCTACGTCGTCGGCTGAATGGGAATTAACCAGGAGAATTGTTGTTTGCTTATAAGATTACGGTGCTTAGACGTCTTTAACACCCAGACAACTTCCGACATCTCTGCCTGAGCGGGCCTTCCTTTCGTTGTGCCCGGCCAACGGTTTGGCCTTACTGGCAGAGTACAAAGAAAGCCGGCCGTCATAAAATTCATGCCTATAGTAGAATGGTAATGCTCGTAAACATTGGCCATGGGAATTAATACAGTTGATTATTTTAGAGATTTAGTTCTCTACAATGGACTAAGCGATATTCGACCTTTTCTAACCAACGAGACGGGAATCCGTGTCAACCCGTGTAGGGTAACATGTTCCAATAAAGTGGCCAATAAACCGATTCCCTACTGCCAGACACGCGCGACATGACTCTTTTGTTGCCATCTTCCACGTCGCCCGTGCCTTGACATCTCTTCTGCAGCCAGTCGTTGATGCTGCACAGTTAACTTGCTCATTTCGGCTTCCCTATCTGTCGTAACTAAGAGCGACCTTGCTGAGAGTCCCAGGTCTGCTCTGCAGGCACGTCCGCAAACGCACGTCGCCAGCGAAACCACGTAGACCAGACGAAGCAGACCGCTCTTTCAACGCTCGTTCGTAGCGACTTGCCACCGTCAGCGAACCCCCCGCCCTACATCCCGCCGCCGCTAACAGGGGCCTACCCAGCACGTTCTCGAAGTGCTCAGCAACCTACCGGCATCTCTACTACACCAGAGTAAACAAAGTCTGCACACTCATACTAGTATTGCTAAAATGACATACGCACACGAATAATTAGACGAAGTCCAATCTCTGCTTTGCGTCCTGCTCATCACCAACAGCCGGATTTTATGTCAAGCTTTTGACCGCACTGTCTAATACTGGTTACTTGTGGAACTAGTCTTCGCAGCGGCTCACGAATGAGCTGTGAGCGTGGCTAGCTTTCAACAAACAAACGCACATTGTATTATTAGCTGAGCCGGCCAGAACAGCGTTCCTACACCGTTTTTAGCTTACAGCAGTCAACGGCACACAATAGCTTTACCTTGCAGTTAGTAATCAGAGCTCAACAACCGTGGCAACTCTTCGCTACTCTTCTTTGCTTCGAAAGACAATCAGCGGACAAGTCGCTGCATCGCTCATGCTGGCCATTCGATAATCTTATATCGGGTTAAGTTGCGATGTCATGGATTATTAAGGATGGGTGAAAGTTGCTAGAACTACTACTCTAATTTGTGCCTCGACTAAAAACTGTTATTTCCATACGCTGCAACTAATAAGCACTGTTTAAAGCTCCAATAAATGAAAGGCTCTGTCATGCTTGGTCCTGGTTGCGGATTCTTTCATAAGGCCTTAACGCTTAACAATATTAAAGTGTTTAGCGGACAAATGAGAACTTTTATCTAGCCAGTAAAAGGCAAAAAGGTACGCTTGATTTTGTAACGGTGACGCTTGGTCTTCGATCGCTCAATGATGAATGTCTTCTTGAGCACATTTTGTGGTTCAGCCCCATTGTGACCAACAGCCGTTTCAGTTTTCTACATGCGAAGCAAATTCTGCCGAAGCAACAGCAGCAGCTGAGACAGAGACGCCTTGTTCAGTCCGTTCGTGTTTGGCTTCAACAAGGCATCGTAATCAATAGCGATTGCAGGCCTAAACTAGATGTGTCGAATATTGGACGCACAGCCAGCCGCAATACCACGGCGGAAAGCTGTATACAGGACGTCGGGCAGTTAGCGCATACTTGGCGACCGACCGCGTTAAGAAAATCTGGTCGTTAGATGTCGGCACGATGGAATTTTTCTCTATTTATCGTTAACTTCTTGGTATCACTCGCAAAGCGAAAAAAGAGGAAGGTGCCAGGAAGCATAAGTATTTTCTTCGTATCAACGCTATGGCAAGATGATGGACAGATAGCAGGCAGGCGGATGGACTGAGCGACAGTTCAGGCTGCACCACGTTATACTTCCTCTGATGAGCTTGTTTCACCTGCGGATCGGGTCAGACAACGACGATTTCTCCTTTTTCCACGATTTAGCTTATGTTCTCACCCAGGCCTATACTCATATTTCAGTACTCGAGCTTGCACATGTCGCAAGTGTCAGTCGAGTGAATAGTTCTGTCATCAACTATCCTTTCGGCCACAATAAAAACAACAGATAGCTAAATACTGATGAGTAACGGTAGCAGAAGCATCATAGCTCATACTATGGCTCGCATCTATTCGAAGTGACGCGGCTAAACCAAAAGCTAGCAGCTCAGCCAGCTGGCTGTTATTATAATAGTAATATAATAATCGGTAGGTATAACCAGCTAAGGATAGGGTTCTGTAACGCCCTTATTCCGGTAAAGGAACGGCGGAAAGCGATAGATCGCTCGCTTTCTGGTTACAACTTGAAGGTACAAAAAACAGAGCACAAGTTTTGAATGTCAGTACGAAATATCCGTTACGACTTGCTCAGGCTTTCCCTCTCTTACCTTTACACACATTACATTCCTGAGGAACGTAAGAGTTCACATCAGCAACTTATTTCGTTGTTTAATCTGATCCTATCTGTTCCTATCTGATTTTCCTTCGTCCTGACTGGCCTCATTCAGTACTCGGAACATTGCGTTAAACGAAGCTAGACCAGTCTTATATTGCTGATTGTTCCTCCGTTCATCACCAAAGCTAACTTCGATTACACTCTGATTTTTGTATACATACAAATATTGTATTCATATGGCAGATGTGAATGAACCTATTCAGGAACGAAACAGGATGGTAACCCAGTATTGTTATGATCCCCCTCATCCATGCGACTCTCGCTTGGGCTGCTGTTTTGTCGTCGTTCTGCATGATACACATACATCTGTATCACATTCAGCTATAACAGACGCGTACTTGCTCACATGAGCGCGAGTTAAGAGATCATTTTCCTCTTTTAAAAGATCATTTTTATTCTACTCCTTGTATCTCTCTTGGTGCTCTCAGGAGCGCTTACCGGTGGGCGAATACGGTCTATTGTGGCCGTCAGGATTGCTAGTGGTCCTCCCGTGAAAAATGGATACTTCCTGATCTTTTTCTCGCCGGCTGCTTCTCCAGAGTAGATGCGCTCTGTACTCTTGCGAGCAGCAGCAGTCCGGCGCCCTATAGAGGAGCATTTGGTCCCTTCTTGTTCACTCATTGTTGTCCATGCTACTCTATGATGCTCTATGAGGAGGCATAGTGACAGCACAGGTGGTAGCAGCAGTAACAACTACGGCCATTCAGCGAGGGTCTCGGCCGTTTCCACAGCAGCAGAAGCGATTAATGTGAGCCGCTAAGGTAAAGGCTATTTCTTGATGAAGCCGTAAATGCCGCCATCGCCGTTGTCACTGGCCCGACTTTATCCCGTATGATGAAACTCCGGGGAGAAAACCGGACCAGCTGTTTTGCTCAGTTATGCAGTGTAATGTAGGTAGATGTCCTGGCAGACGTTAGTACCCACTGAATACAGCCGACTGCCACTGCCGCACAAACCTTGAACAAACGACAGCAGCAGCAGCAGCAACAACAACAACGACGACGACTCGACAAAATGTCACCCATACTTTTGCTGCTACTGCTTTCACCGTAGCCGCGGAGGGCGGCCATGGCGGTGCGCAGAAAGGCTTTGCAGCACTGGGTAAATGGACATTCTTTGCAAAATACTGCCAAATGCTCTAACACGCAGAGCTCTTGCTATAGAGTGACTAGGCCTGCCTGTCTTGGTATTGCCTTGTTTTGCCCTTTCCCGTCTTGACAATCTATAGCAGCTCGTGGTACCCACTGGCCAGCCATAATAAAACCTCTATTTACATTACCGTCAACAACACAACAACGACTATTATCTAATATAAACAGTCAAGGACCCACAAAAGGCTGGAAGTTTAGATGACAGCTGGACGGCACTGAATAACTCGTTGAACGTTGCCACTGTACGCTCTGCTATATAACAACTATAGTACGGCAGGTATTCTATATATATATATATATATATGTTTCATCACCAGCGTGGTCTATTTGAAGCGTGTCGGTGCTTACGAGCAGATTGGACCTCTAACCCACTGGCCGACCCTTTGCACCTTTACAGTTAACTCGAAAAAGACAAAAATAGTGGGTCGTTATAAGGTCTAAAAGTTTAAGGGAAAAACCCCAAAGTGACGATGCACCTCTCCGAAGCATTTCGCTAAATGTCCATCTCTGTTCCGACACTTAGCTGAGTTGGTTGCAGGATCAGGTTGTGTAATTCATTCGCTTGCAAAGCGACTCTGACTAAGTCATCTGTCAGGATAGCGACAATGTACTGCTAAGAAGAGCAATTTCATCAAATTACCCTTTTCCCGATATACGGCATTTTCGAATTTTCCCTATGTTAAATCAAAAAAAAAAAAAAGAACAAGGGCACGCTGCTACTAGCGATCGATAATACTTTACTAGTAACTCTATCCGGTAATTTTTCTTCATGGCAGACAACGAACTTGAACGATATTCTTTACTCCAGAGGACGGGAAACCGCACATACACAGGCCTTCATGCACTGACCCGTTTCCATTAGATTTCAATACTTCAGTCCATTTCCTCGTTCTCTTAGGTTTCCATATCCCGCCATCTTCACATAAGCAGAGTCTTTACAAAACCACAATCGAACTGTCCCGGTTTCGTGCGGCCAAAACAGATCGGATAGAGAGGACTGAGTGAGAAATTGATGAAGTAGCAGTGCCGCATACTCTTCTACGGTGCAGTAGAGTGGAAGCTTGTGTGATTCGAAAGAGAATATTTTAAAGAATCGAGGAGACTTGTCGTTCCGTCTTTCAGTTCAACGGACAATACGGTCGTAGCTGAAATCAATGAAATCCCTGTTTTACTCTGTAGACGATCCGAGTCTTCACGGCAGTTGTGTGTCCTGTCAGGCCACGACCTGCGACGGCTGTCCAGCCGCAGTTTGATGTATGAGGCCTGACGCATGATAGCGATCGATGCATCAAAATGTGTCAAGAAACGCCAATGAACGCCAGCGGAATGGTAGAAAAGGAATACGACAATCGATAGCTTTCCGGCTGGTTGGCTGTGCAGACAATGGCCTGACAAAACCCCCTTTATTTCGTCAAACGGTCGACGTAAAAGAAATGGCATACTTAGAGGCCCTTACCTGTTCTGTTTCCGCAAGTGATGCTCGCGGACAGCAAATAACAAGGGGTGTACTCCGCCATGGTCGTATCGAGCTCCTCTACGTGAGCAAGAACGAATTCTCTTTTATATGCCATTTTGCATGTAAAAAAAAGTAGTACCCGTTCTTCTCCATAACTTCATCGGCTCAGGTATTTGGTAAATATGAATTTGGTAAAATTAAATGGACGTCATCATATAGATCAAATGATGGCAGAATGGCAAAGATACTAAACCATCAGTTGTTGGTGATATGACGAAAATAAAAACGATACGTTTCTTTGATCCCTTTAATCGGTAGAGTTGTGTAATTAGTGGTATGGCACAATACGCTACTAAGCAAGTAGCACAACGGAAGCATGAGGCGCAAAAAAGAAGCTGCCATTGGTGGTAGCGGCAGCGGCGGCGGTGGTGCAGTTGGAGAGCCAGCTTTGAAACTGTTCAGCAGTCTATCTTGGCTCCACATTCAGGACCGACAGGAGGTTAAACGCGCGCTCGAGAGAGAGAAAGAGAGGGAAGAGCTGCGCCTACTCAAGACAGCAGGGTTTGAGGGATGCGCCTTTCTCGTTTATCGCCGACCGAAGCCATGCAGGGTATTTTTTCTCCGGGGAGATGCGCAGATGACTTCTTGGCCGCTCCTCTCGGACATAATCCTGTCCTGCAGAGTATCTCGCTGTCAAACTATATTGTTCCGCTACCTCGATATCCTAGGCCAGGGCTGCTTTGCCGACACTTCTCTGGTTTCTTTATATCCTGCATCCAAGCTTGCTTTCTTTCAAACGTTCGCTATTCCGAGTAACATCAGCTCTCTCTATCCGAGGTCCGCTTGTGTTCGCCCCGCTCCTTTTGCTTTAGTTTTCTTGGGTCGATTTGAGGCGGAAAGTATGTCGGTAAGAATTCTATAAGTCGCTCGATTGCCTCTGCAGTTTTAAACCAGTTTGGTATCGGTGCATGGCACCCAGGCCTACGTTAGTGGGACTCACTAGTGAGATTTGGTCTTTAAAGCCATCCAGCAGGCGTCGACTGCTGTTGGCTTTGGTGAAGCCCCGTTCCTAAATGCCCCCACCCGCTGCAACGAAATGAGTGAAAATGTGCCAGAACTAGCGTTTACTCGACCCACAATGGCAGCGCTAACGAAAGACTCGTAAAGCCTGACCGACTGATTCCGGTTAAGGCTTCCGACTGGTTCGAGCTTCTCGATTGAATGCCATACGAGTGTGATACCGTGCAGTGTCGAAATTTTCTCCCTCTAGCAAATAAATTGTCTAGGACATAAATAACGAAGGAGGAAATGATTATTTCCGTAGGAAATAATAGATAAGGGGTGTTTGTGCCAACAAGAATAATCTTCTTGTTCAAATCATAAGTATTACGTTTGGTGGTGCTTTCTGCGTACTGTCACACAGTAACGTACCATTGATCTTCAAGGGTAAAAAGCTTTTATAAGATCACATGAAAATAATTGCGCTGTTTTCAAGTTGGCATTCCACATGCACAC
Source organism: Varroa jacobsoni (assembly GCF_002532875.2). Lineage (NCBI taxonomy): Eukaryota > Metazoa > Arthropoda > Arachnida > Mesostigmata > Varroidae > Varroa > Varroa jacobsoni. The sequence continues at coordinate 23,405 of NW_019214948.1, read as the reverse complement.
AACGAGGCTAGAAACAGGGATAGTGGACCTTGGTTGTTGCAATGCCTTCAGACATTTAATTATCAAAACACAAGTTGAATCAGCCGATAAGTTGGCCTGCGCCGGCGTCACAAAACAACGAAAGCCTATACGGCAATCATAAATGATTGTAGACAGGCAGTCCCCAGGCGCCAGCTGTCGTGTCTCTCGGAAGAGCTCTGTTGGTCTAAATGCATTCGTTTATTGCTTCCTACTCATAGCTTCTGTACCAAGAACGCGTAGCGCGGCTTAAACATTGCAAGATGATTGTGGCGCAATAGTTTTTTTCCGTGCATCGATCTCTCCATCTCTTGCACTCACAACTCTGTTTAGGCTTAGGCAACGTGATTGTCAGCGATCTGAAAATGCATTCAGGCAGGCCGATTATGGGTCCGCGAGCTATTTGCCAATGACTTAGTACGACTAGGAGCGTGTTCCACGTTGCTGACCTTCGATAACTTCGATGGTGTTGCACCCCTACTTTCGAAGCAGGATGAAGGCCTGGCCGAAGCAGGCCAGGCTGGAATAGATGAGCCGAAACAGGGCAAAACAAGAAGACATCTTGCGACAAGAAGAAGCCGTGGGTTCAAGACTATCAGGACAACGCACCAATCCAACCAAACGATTGACACCTCCACGACTCGCTTAATCTTTTCCATTCTCTCTTGTCTGAGATGTCGACACTCGCTCTGTTCGTGCTTCAGATTGAGGCTAGTTGAGGTTTGTGTTGGTGCTGCATTATATCACGGTATAATGGAGGCATGCTTAGATGATGCGTTGCCAACGAAAAGACTTATGGGGATATATCGGCTCATCGAGGACAGCTCTGCCATAATGCAGCTACTACTACTGTTGCACGATGCCGAACCGCAGACAAGAAGCTCTTAGGCCTCATAGTCTCCGGAACTCAGACTAAAGATTCGATATGATCTACTGCCATGACTAGCGTCACTGCTGCTGCTGTTGCTTCTTCTTTTCGCGGTCTGGCTGATCCTCCGCCACCAAATGCCTGGTTGAATGGCTGCAGAGCCCACCATACTTCTGCAAAGTCATTGAGTCGTTCGTTTCGAGCGCATTCTCCTTGGCTTGCCTCGGCTGTACCTCGCTGCTAAATCCGAAATGCAAACAAATCAGTCAGCTCGCAATGCCAATGCCATGGGATGAGTAGCACTGGGCGGTTCGCTATCTGATGGACAGCCCAAAGTCTGCGGGAAAACACGGGCTGGGAGGGGGTCTGCGGTACGTCAGTCGGAAAGCAGAAACATCTCAGTAGTGCTATATCGCGCCCGCATCCTGTAACCCTGGCAGGAGCGGAATCCGCATCACCTTCCCTGCATACACATGCAACATGCATGAGGATGCAATCGACGGTCCTGGTCCTGGCAAAGCTTCCTCGGAGTCTGACAGAATCAGTTTGGACTCCCCTGGCGAAATTGGTGTGGCCGCAACCATCTAGCAAGACCTTGGAGTGAAACACTTTGTTCGATCCGATGCGGGACCCCATGTACGCTTATATCCCATATTAAGAAAACACACCTATCAGGATGTGCGTCACTAGAACCAGTGGTCTCTGCGGAAACGCAAGCGGTAAACAAGATCCCCAGCCCTGGCCAACAAAGTAAAATAGGGGGCAACCCTGTTCCTCGTCGTTTCTGGACAAAACGCAAATGTCCCTAGCTTATCTTGTATTATAGCTTGGTTTCTAAACGTTGAAAAATAGGTTACCCTATCCGAGTTACTTCGTTGCCGTGGTTTATCTGGCTATCTGCGCCAGGCCACTACACGTGGTATAGCCCTATACTGGGAAGTGCAGAACATGGCAACCGGCAAGATAGGCGTCCACTGACAGCGGCACCTTAGGGTGCCCAACACCATTCGTCGAGATTACTGCTACTGCCGCTGCCGGAGCCATCGTTACCTATTACGCGGGATGCATTTGTTCGTTTACCAAGGTTGAGAGCTACGACCTAGTTTTCACAGTGCCTCACTTCGAAGGGTGGCAGTGACCAGCCAGTCGTTCAATTTGAACGGCACGGACTAGAAACAAACGAGAAAATGGCCGGATCTCCTGGTCTGCGCGAGAAATTTTCCGGTTACATGTTTGGGAACTTTATAAGCAGTACTTTTTCAAGCTGAAAGATGGGAGGACCGAGTGCTGGTATGAACCACACGCTGGTCTACCACTACTCCTGACCTACTAGATTGGGCCAGCCGAAGCCCGACCCAGTATTATTAATGGTCAGATTTACAGTTGCTGGGCCGGTATAGCTGTGTACACATATTGGTCAATTTAGCTGAGGACATTTACATACGTGTCTGTATGTGGGTGATATCACCGAAAAAAGCTGCAAGTCTACCACTACACACTCTCCACTACCACTACTCCACAGCAGTATTTACAGCAGTCACTGCAATTATGCTGCAGTCGAAATTGTAGTAGCCCGAGCGACCCATCAATGGTCTTCGTCTCATCCTTTTGCGCCCTTCGCCATTCTTTCTGCACGACGCAAGGTAAGTAGATGAATATGCCTCCTGTAAATGGCAGGCGTGTGAGGTGAACAGCTGGATGACCACAATTCCTCGGAGAGGTATAGTGAAAACCCTGTAGGTAACTACAATGGAAACCCGCTCAGCCGTTAGCTAACACTCTTATGATACGGCGATATCACGCTCGACGGAACTAGTTCAGTTTAACATAGACTGCAAAAATGGTTTTTTAGTTCAAAAAACAAGCCTAATGTTTATGAACAAGGGTCAGCACGAACAAGTGTGAAACGACTGTGAACTTCTGATCGTCTCAATTTGATATGGCACTATAACCCACTGTGTGTGTTCGACCATGAACCAATCGCATAAAATAGCTACGTACACCGCCTTAATCGACACACTATACGTTTGTTAATGTTTGTTAGTTGTAGCTTAAGACACATCTACTACTGCCTGTAGATCTCATTTGTAAAAATTAAAATGAAATTCTAAAATCTTGACGAAGAAAGTCTAAGTGAGACACAAATCAGAGCACGGCACCTTATAGCCTTACACCTGAAACCTACTTTTCAATTGTGAACATTAAAGGTAGCTGTACCTAAGGCAGCTGCAGAGGAGATTGACAGGATGCGTCGTCTAGCGAAAGCGCATAGGCGAACATCGCTAAGCCGATTCCGTTGCATTGCAGTAAGATCGGCGTTTCCCTGTCATAGCTTCCGAAATTTAACGCACTACATCAAGTAGCTAAGTGGCTCCCACTGGCTGCAAGATAAAGAAGAGATTTCTGACGGCTTTTGCTGGCCTCATCCTAGCGCATTTACCATTATTCCCTGAGACTTAAAGATAGAATGTTCGGCGTCGCCCGGTGCCGCGAGAAGCACGAACGAATCAGGCGACAAAGTAGTGTTAGGTCTGATAAAAGTGAGAGAATGGAGCAAACCGGAGAAATTGAAATAAAAGAGAAAAGCCAATGGAGAGAGAAGAATAGACTGTATGAAAGAGAGAGGGACCGGCACTCAAAGCTGGCGACGCAAGGGCTGCTGCGCTGTTCCTGACGAGATGAAGTGAGATGCACGCAGATGCAGTAGTAATGGGAAAAGACATGCGTGCAAACAGAAAAAGAAAGACGAACTACACGTGCAAAGGAATGTTAGCCTCGAAGCGAATTACTGTCACGGTGACACAGCCAACTAGCGAGCAACTTGAAATTCTTCTGCACGACAAAACACGCGGGAGAAGAAAGCTCAGATAGGGCTGGGAGGTGCAATGTGGCGGTTTAGGAGCTAGTCACGGTGTCTTCCATTTTGCTGAGCAGATCTTAGAGCTAGAACAACCACGACCACGACTGCTATCCTACTCGATTCGGTTTCTACCCGACGCTGCAGCCACGAGCCGATTCCATATTTCCCCAGTTTCATTTCGGGGCGCTGTCTGATGAAGACAGAGTAGACCCATTGACTAGTAGTAAGATTTCAAGCGGACGACGCAGTGTGGCTGCAACAATGCGCTCTATAGCTAACAGGAACGTGTCTCCTATCCTAGCCAGCAGCAACAGTAGGCGTGGTGGAGCTATCAGGTGTTCCATAGCCTGTCACTTGATAATACAAAGGCACTACAGTGAAATATAGCAAGCAGAAGCTTGTCGTCTAAATTCGTCAAGCACTCGATGCGGATCGGTTAGCAAATGTAACTCAATGATGTGTTGCGAAATGACCCTGTTTACCCTGGTCAGGGGAAATTTATTTATCAAGCAAAACCTGGTGATGCTTTTCCGTGTGCTTGGTTGGCATCATTCAAGAACGGTACCATGTGTATTTTTCGTATATGGGTATCAATACTGTCCGGACAGGAATTATGATCTTAAAAACATATTAAAAAATACGTATGTGCACGTTTGTATCAAATATTAACGGGATTTACGAACAAGCTACTGCAAGCCAAGGCATCATAAGTCGACGAAATTAACAAATTAAAAGCCCGATCAGCGTAGATCAAGAAAGTATCGGCGCTAGAAGGCCAAAAGAGGATCTGCCCAGTATCCGATATACGCTCTCTAAAAGGATTTCGTTGTTTTAACCAGCTACAAATCTGGCCCATACGAATCGAGTTTCGATGCTGTTCACAAATAGAAAGCCTATAGCTTCCATGCCATGAATAGTATGCCGTAAAATGAAGAATGGCTGCGTCAAACAAAGGTAAGGTGTGTGGGAAGCTTCGTAGTATTTAAGACTGGCTAGTAGATTTAAGGCTTAAAAACAAACCTTTTAAAATGGTATTATAGCTCTGCCAAAGTCTGTGCAGAAATATCCGACCCGAACGCTCATCGATCCTTTGCTGAAGAAAGGCAAAAACTGCTTTTGGTACGAAGATCTTATGTAAGCCTCCTCTAGGCCCGTTGTACAGCAAACAACTGATTTCTCATACTTACATGAGAGAGAAGGCACAGTACTGCTTTGAGCTTTCTCCCAATGTCATCCTGAAAATGAACATCATCGCTACGACCAACGCCGTGCTCTCGTAGAAGATGGCGAGTTGGCGGATCAAAAAACTCAGCGAACCAGCTTTTCCATGGAACAGTCCTACGTGTTCAACATACGGATCCCCCATAGGCTTCTGAGTTCGGCTTCATCTACTAGACCCATCGAATTCTGTTCAGCTCATCATCAGTCTCCTTCATTATGTATCACTACGGCTATTACTGGTCCAGCGGTTAGACAATCACTCCTTCTAATTTCTAACATCGCGTTACTGCCAACAGCATAAAAACGAAAATAGAAAATTTAGCTGAGCCGCATAACCCAACAGCGACTGCTGCCAAGATTCATTTGGCCACGCTGCGGACAGTATTAGCGGTTGCCAATCGGTGACGATAATTTAAGTTAGTCGGTAGAGCATCTTTGACCTTCGTGTGCTCGTGTTCTCCGGCCGTCGCCGTACAGCAACATAGTGTGGATTAGAGAATGTACACATAACCCATAGGAATGGGGACACCCATAGATATCAGCCTGAAGTTACGTCCAAGTGGTGAGTACAAGTGTCACGATTGTATTATTGATATCCCGAAGGTGACAGTTCCGGCAGGAACACGTGGTAGAAGCAGGAGCCAAGGCTGGCTTCAACACAATGCAAAACCCATGCCCCCGTCCAAATCAACTATGAATGATAAACGACCTCTGCCAACCAACATGATCGGGCAGGGTGTATGGCCGTCTTGCAGGCGCGCTCCAGCCAGACAATCTGACTTTCCCGCTACAGAAGATCCTGATCAAACGGCCTCGTATTTTAGAGGCGAGCAGGGAGGTTCGACGCGCTCAAAGAGGCTGCCACCATCATCACCCTCATAGCAGGCAGTTTGGCCACAACAGCCATGCGCTCTTCGCCATTCCAAAGGCGCTTTCACTATTCTCTATGAAAAACATATGTACACCATCGAGTGTCAGATGGGAATGGGGCTAGGGGAAGCGCGACGAATGACACAGCGCGCTCGTGCTTTTGAAAGGCATTCCTCGTGCGCGTAACGCGCAAGTGATATGCCTGGCATCATGGCAAGAATACAGTTACCTACACAGAAGGTTGCTTGCGCTTGCCAAGCGTAGTGAAGCAAGTTACGTCTGAAAACAACAAAACGTCGAATCGATGATGACGTAGCGGCCCATCGACCGAAACTAATCCTTCGCAACAGGAGACCAAACAGAATACACTTTGTCGTACAGTTTGCTATCTGCATCGATCTAATGAGAAATTCAAACCTCTACCGTCCCGACGAGGGGTGCAACTACGGATCCTACACTGAAGAAATAAGCAAACACAACAAAGAGGGAAAAGTCAGTAGAAAGCTCGAAAAAATAGAAGATGTAGAGCATTTGAGGAGAAAAGAACAAAGGAAGTAGAATTGTGGGGATAATAGGAAAAGGGGATAGGGCCATAAGTGAAAGGACGCCATAGTAAGGAAAATGCTTGAAGTTCAAATTAGGTGAGGCGTTAGGCTCGCCTTAGTGTCGGTATACTCTGCGCTTGTTGGTATTGCTCGACTGCAAAAAGGGAATGGCACGAGTAGGACATTTCGTTAGCGCTGCTTTTTTTTTTTCGCCAAGATGTCGCATTGTGGCAAGGTGGCAATGGAATTGGACTATGGTCTAACACTTTGGCAAAAGATGGAAAGCAATTTACTGTACGTTACACAACAGCAGCAGCAGCAGACCATCCAGCTATACATCCCTGTCGCTGTGCAGCAGTCGCTCCGCCGGCTTTTCGTAATATAAATCAATAGTATCCATATTTATATGGACAACATAATTGTATTAGGTTGTCCTAATAAAAAAAATTACCTACTACTAAGGTTACAATAAATTAAAGTTATCACTTCAGTATATTGTAACTTTCGGACAAATTAACATAGTTTAGTTAATATTTTCGCCTTCTACAATATTCGCCTCTCTTGTAGCCGACGTGTCCCGGTTTCGTTCATGGAAGCTATCCATTCTTGGACCGATTTTCGGGCTTCGGCCTCTGTTCTGAGGCGTTACCAACTATGCTGCATTGGTTTAAACAAGTGGTAAACAGGAGAAGCGTTACCCGGATCGAACGCCAGGTGGGGCAGGGAATCCGTCAACGCCCTCTAAGTTACTAGAGCAGTATGTATCATAGCGTTGATATGCAGTAGTATTACTTTCTATCGCCAGATCCGGGCCTTTGTTTGCCAATATCGTGGCTCAGACGGATGAGCTGATTGGCGTAACAGTCTGTCGCTTGTGGCTCGTAGGACGGCTTTTTTGCTGTTTCTATTGAGTTCATGGGAGTACAGTTTCTTTCGTCTTCGGATCTTTTCTAGTGCACGTGAGAGACTGACGACGCTAATCTGGGTTGCTACTGAAGAATTTTGATTCGGTCGATGGCGCTGCATTTTGCTTAAGAAATGCCCGCGATCCGTTGTCGTTAGCTTCTTGCGGCCGTCCGAAGCGTAATTTGTTTTTCAAGTTGAAATCCCTTGTTCTGAAGCGACTTCACCGAAGCTGGAACGTCACGTTTCTTACACGTTCAACTTCGACTTAAGAAGTAATTGTTTTTGTCTCCGCAGTACGTTTTCTAACTCGAACGTACAGATGTCGGATACGCGTCGATTTGAGCATGACCATAAGTCAATGGACTGAACCGCCACCTCTGACGAAACCCGGGCGCTACTCCGACAATTAAAATTATCGTCCTGGAAGGTCTCAACCAAATACGATCAGTTATTTGTCGGCTCCAACGGGAATCCTTTACTCAACTTAATAAAGCCACAGTTTTGTAAGTTGATTAAGGTTTTCGAATTCGAGTTATCATACTACTGATTCAATGCTTCCATGGCAAATCGGCTTATATCAATCGCTTACCCGAAATGCTGGACCTTTTCCCAAAAAAACGTCCCCTCATTCTCGACTCTGGTTCTACGAAACTACGCTCTGAATCTATCGACTACTGCAATCAGCTTCCAGCATTAGTTAAGGTAAGTAAGCAACTAATGCGTACGCATTGATCCGCTTGAGGCAAAGGGACATTTCCTCTACGACGTGAAACGTCTGGTACTTGAACAGTGTAATCCTGTTTGAAGTAGAAGCGACCCCCAATTTCAGGACCTCAGCCGGATTAACCGTTCAGTGCCTCACAGCTTGTACTTAGTCCTCTCGAAGAAATAGATAAAGCTACTGAACAAATGGCTAAATAACGTTTCTTGATGTCCATTAGCAAAAAAAAAGATAACGACTAATGCCGCAGCTTTGCGTAGTGGTGTCAGCAAGTTTTACGGCAAAAACACAAAGTCTAGCAAGATCATGAGAGCGTTGATTGACGCCGATGAAAAATGGTTGTGCGACGCGTCGATTGTAGACCGACCCACTTCAAGCAAGATGGCCGAATCACCGACTATGGTCACTAGTCCTTAACGAATATAACTAGCCATTTCGGCATTTGTGTGACTTCGGTACGAATATGGAAAAGGTAGGGATTGGTAGGAGTGCTACAAATCTAGTTCATGACCTGCAAACGCGTTAAGCAAAGGTAAACAGTGAACGAATACTAGGGTATGACATTCGACTGCAACCAGCGGCTTCTTCTTTTGGTCAGCAGGCGCTGTGATATATCACGGACGATGTTCGGTCTCAGAACACGGCCGAACCAAAGCGTTAAAGGTTGACTGTAGGCAAAGGGTTAAGCTTGTGACCGGTATATAAGAGTTAGATCAAAATGGTCCTCATTGCTCAAACAACCTCGACCGTAGACTAGACGTCTATGTTATTTTAAACAGAAAAATTATGTACATCGTCGTGTACTGAAGCTATACCATGTGGAAGTCATTAATCGTTCTGACTTCGTTGGGCTGTTCTGACGCTAGTCTTGTATTGGAAGATCCAAAGGCCGCTGTTTCCGCCTGCTGTCCAAAGACCCAAAATCGCTGTTTGGGAACATATCCGAAGTTACACTAACGCTTAGTGAGCTGTACCATGACCGATAGTTGTTACGACCACTGCAGGGACTCTATCCTGGTGCTACCATGCACTTTACTGAGCGCTGTTTTTATACGGCAGTATATGATTGTCGGTGTAGTTGTGTAAGGAAAAAAAAATATATATATATATACGGATGTATTTATCTTGCTTGTTATGATAATACACGGAGTAGATATTAGTCTATGGGGTTAACATCAACTTTTTGGCTACCAAGCCTTTTCTAGTTCCGTTTTTGGCCTTGAAGCCTATTTTACTGAGACATATCTGAAAAATCCACGTTTGTGGAAAACAAAGGTTGTAGACTATGTTTGTCACGAAGCTTTCGTGCTATTCCGTCGACAACTCAATTCTTCTACGATACAATTCCTAGTTATCAAATAATTCGTTTTCTGCTTCGTCTCCTCGCTGTTCGTCTTCACACGCTGTCCTTAGAATGATCGGCCTTAGCCCAGGCTCCAAGAAGAAGACAGTAAACGTTAAAGCAGTATTCAACACCATCCACCTCAACAGCCTTCACCGCTGCGCGCTTCTATCTTTCGTTCCCTCTATCACAAAGTGAGCAGCAGCCGCCATCGTAGCAGCAGCAGGAACGGCAAACTTCTTGCTTACATCGCGTATCGCATTTGTGGCTCCCGAGTTCGCCGTCCTCTTCCTGCTCTCGCTCAGTCTCTTCTCCCCTTTTCCTTTTTCTCGACCGGCAGCTTTCGGGTTGCTGTGAACACCCACCGAGTTCGTTTTTCCTATTAAGTAGCTCCTGTGTCCTGCACCCCCCGGCAAGCATCGCCTCATTGCAGCTAGAACCCGCCATTTGCCTGCTTCTGCCTGTCCTGCAACAGCAAGCGGCAGTGTTGAATCATAGTCGCAGTTCAAGTATATGCCTGCTTTATAATGGCTGAGCAACAGTTGGCCCCTAGTATTCGATAAGATTTCGAGCACAGCGAAGACACCAGGCAGCCGGGATCCCGCGGGTTTGCGCCGAAGCGAGGGGGTATCGGAGACACGTGCTCTCTATTCTCTGGCCCTGCTCGGCTGTCGGCCGCGGAGCCGCTCCCCAGACGCGGCACAACGATCGGTTGGCGTACGCCTTCCGAAAAGACAAAGTTAAATGCAAGGGGGAGGATATCGCAAATGTGAATGAAGAGGCGGAGGCAGGATGTGCAGACATGAAGAAAGGCCAAAGCGACAGGGCGAGGATAGAGCATAGGTGGGTGGGTAATTTTGAGTGTAGGCCTCTGCCTGGGTGTGTCTGTGTGGGAATATGGGAGTACCGCCGGGAACAATTGTAGCTTGCAACCAAAGAGGGGTGGTGGAACAGCCTTTGCTCGTATCAATGAGATTCACAAAAAGATAAGCCAAGAGACAAGTGTGAACGGATGCTAGTTTGTGGGAAGAAAGGGGCAGCAACCGATGGTTTAACGAATGATAACGCAAAACGGAAATCGTTAAACAGTTAAGTCTGGAATCTTTGTAGCCACATCGCCGTTCTTGACTTCTCATCTGTTGTGCTAGCACGCTTCATCATTGCCTGTAGTCAATGCTAAAGAAACTGACCGAAAGCACCCATATCAGACAGACATATATATATATGTATAAGCAGTGTTTACACAAAAATAAGGTGCATCAGAAACAGAGTATAATAGAAAGTAGAAAAAAAGCCTTCCGTATACTGTACTATTTATGTCTGAAATATTATGTACATGTATGATCTCCTGAGTAGCTAAATAGATACTTAAAGAATATATAATAACACAGATGGACAAGGCATTTGCCCTGCTTTGATTAGTCAATATTATGATTCTGACTGGGCTAAAGCTCGTTGCTTTTTTCGTCCTTCTATATTGTACATTAACTGAGCCCTCTAAATAGCTAAGTTGGCAAGGCCAATTTGGCACGGTAGGCTAAAAGCACGCTGTGCGGCAATATCGCAGTATAGTTATCAACTAGCTCAAGCAGAAAGCCATACCTTCCAGTGATGCCTTGTCGACCGAACACACTTGACCCCCGGCGCAACTAAGCGTACCACGCGGGCTGTTAATGTATGACGCTGATGATGGCGTCCACGGCAGTGGAAAGATCTGTGCGATTGCGAGAGTGGCAGTAGCACTGCAGCCACCACTGACTAAACGCATCGGTTCGGGTTGACAACGAAGGTACTTTTGAACGAGCATTCCCATTCTCGGTAGCACTACAGTCGGACTGCCCATTATTCTATGTGCGTACGTATGTATGCATGCATGCAGATGTGCGGAGAACACAACACAACTGCTTGGATGCATTGAAAATTCTCTCCGCAGCAAAAAGATATAGTTGATTCACGTTAAGCGCTAAGCCGTACCACGACGAAGTTCTAGCAGACATAATCGAAACTTCCCTCTGCTGGAGTAGCTAGCAGCATCGTCACTTGATCCAAGAGGATCAAGATGATCCCCTGGATCTTGACTGTTTTCAGTCCGTGTGGCGATACTAACTCTCCACTTCCATGCACTGACATAGGTTCCAGTGGCCGTGACTGAGGTTCCCGCCATCCTCAGGAAAAGTCGGCTTTGTGTGCCATAGCATAAGCGGTGAGGAACCTACCCAGCTTTCAAAGTGTACACCTGTTAGTTTAAACCGGCAAGGACCCAATTGCCCTCAGTGAATCATGCCAGACAGGCGTTCATCTTACTATGAAAACAACGAGATTTTAATTGTAATCTCAAATATTGTGTTAAATAGCTTTCTAGGATGATTCAAGATCCACAACAGCTGACTTGCACCTGCTATTTAGTGACCTAGCTAAAATGAATTTGTAGTATTGTTAATTCTCATGATTATTATAACAGACATATTTGCCCATGTAGGTAACTCATCGTTTGGCAACGTAAGCTTCTCCATTCATACGAGGGGTGAGCACTGCAGCGTTCAAGGCGTCGCTTTCCGAACGCTCTAATTAGCAGCGTTAACCACGAAAGCCACTCTGAACCGAATACGCATTTAGTAACTGCTTGATTAAGGTAGGATCGTGAGCGGTATTCGAATTTGCCATATTCCTTCCTTGCTTGCTTGCTTGCTTGCTTAGCCCTTTAAAGTGCCCCTTCCAAAACGTCATTTTGAGGGCATGCACACGTCTTCTGTGCGACTCGAAGCTCGAAGTAATGGAACGGTCGCCTATTGTTTACTGAGGCCTTCGCTAGTACGGACATTGATCGTAGTGATGTAAGAATTATTGATCATGCAATCCGTACGGCAGTGAGTCATAGTCGCTACGCAATAAACTGCTTAATCGTTTACTCACATTACTGAACTTATAACTTGCATGATTGTCCGTACGTGACGCGTGAGTGCGGTAATTGGAAACAATACCTGAATATAATTTCTTGTGCCTTGCCCCCTCGAATAATTAAGATGCACTCACTGTAACGTTTGTTTCGATGCTTTTTTCTAGATTGATCATTAGAGGCGAATATGTGAAGTATTTTTTTAACGTTGTACATCATGAGGATTTTTAATTCTCGAGTCAGTTATCTTTAGCCCAAGCGTTGCTGTTGAAGTCTTATATATAAATGATCGAATACCTGTCTATTGTGCACTGTTTGCCCGGATTCCAACCTAAACCACCACGTGTCCTTGTGTTTAACAGGCAAACAAATTAGCCCCACGCGATCACGGGGACCAGATTAGCTTTAAGCTTAATTTTCATATATCACAAGCAGATATACAGTGATGTATTTTCGATTGTGATTAACTTAATCTGGCCAATAACTCGGATCACAAGCGGGTCTAAGCTCATATTCGAGGCAAGCAAGAATGGAGTTAAAGTGATCAACCCTATGTGTATTACGGTAGTAGGAAAAGGAACAATAGCTCTAAAATGAGGTTAATATCAAAAGTCCTGTCGTATAGAGACAACATGAAACGAGCGTACCTAAGTTTGACTGCGAGGACGCCTAGGCGAGGCGCGGCGCGGCCTTGTGACATCAAGCGGCGTTGTGTTTTCGAGAGAGACAGGAAAAATATAGAGAGCTTGAAGTGTGCAAATGGTGAGCGCTGCGACAAGGGACTGTGATGCAAGGCGTACTACTCGTATTCAAAACGATAGGCCTTAGTGCAAGACCGATCTATGCGGCCGCATTTCAATAGCGCGTAACCGTCGTTGTTGCTACCGACGCTTTTGTTAGCATCCGCTAATGTTTGTTAATGCGTTCGGCAGACGCTTCTGGTTTTCGTTGCTGCGGTTGATCACAGCTTTAAGCAGTCTCTGTACGAACGAATTGCGAGATCCAAGTCCTCATCTTGCTGAGTGGCTCGCCCTCGTTGAAGCGGTTGGTACCCTTTAGTCCTTTGCTGTTTAGCTACTATTTAAATCCTATATGGGGTATGTGAGGACTATGCAGATAGAGTAAAGCCTGCTCCGCGTCTGCCAGTACTTCCCGCCTCCCTCCATCGCATCGTGTATGCTTTACTGCCATTACTTCTACTGCTGTTACTACAGGGAAGAACTGAATCGCTCTGCGCATTTTCACCATCTTCAGCAGCGAGGCCTTTATCAGCTCAATTTGAGGTTCTGCGCGCTTGGCTGGGAGCCATGTTGGCTCCTTCTTCCGACATCTGCCATCCCTCTTGCGCTTTCTCTTGAGCCTCGAAATCAAGGAGGCATTAAAAAGGACATTATGGAGATGCTACTTCGGCAACAACGACCGCCGTAACAGCAGAGACAACGTGATGATGCGATGACCTCAAGCATACAAGATTCTGTGACAATAGCACATTGAGCTGGTCACATGGCTAGTCGAGATGAATATACGTATTTGACACGAGGAGTATCGAGGTCAGGGGGAAGTGCGGCTCGCAAAATTTGGAACAACACCTTTCAAGACCACTGACGAGGAAAGCGGCTTGACTACAAAAAATCGAAGAAGACAACACATTGAGGTATATATACATTGAGGTTAGAGCAGGCGCCAATAACAAACGCAAGGAAATTCACGAAAGGAGCAACAGTGCGGTGCGTGCAACACATGTTTGCAATTAGCTACAAGTTGTCGACGTTTAGAGACAGTCCTATCGCTTCTACCTTTGCTAACTCTGTCGTCGGAGGCCGACTGTTCTCTTATTGCTACTTCTGACGCTTGAGCTCTACTTGTAATGCTGTTCGTGCATGTCCAGTGCAGCCGGCCAACAAGATCGTGTACGATAGTAAGTACGTATCACTTTTGAGCGCTTGCGTTCCCAGAACGAAACATCTCTGCGTGCGCCATGGATGTGCACCATGGTGTGGAGTGGCAGTAGTGTATGGAGTAGGAGATATGTGGTTGGCCAATCAATCGCTTGAAACAGACGTGAATCACCCCATTACCGATCTACGTAGCGGATGCACGAATCGTTCAACTTAGCAAAGCTTATGCGCTCGAAGGCAACGATGTAGGGGAGGGAGGCGAGGAAAGGGGGCTGGCGTATTGCATCTTGAAGCAAGCGATTTCTCCGCCTGACTAACGTCCTATTACCATCACATACATCTATCGGCTTAGTAGGCTGTCGATTTCGATTGTACAGAACAGAGGAAGCGCGCGAAGCCAACTGCGACATTAGCCAGGCCCACTACTACTTCGACCAGGCTTATTCAGGCTGGTTTCTCGGATTTTTCCAAATGGGAGATCAACCCTATCAAGGAGAAGCTAGAAAGCGGGAGAGTCTGGATGCTGGGAAGAGTTCAGGTTGCTGTCAGTAGCGCACAACTGGCTACTCGATGTAGGTGACGCTAATTTACATCGAATCGACATCTTGTAGGAGAGACTGAATGAGCATGAAGAAACTGCAATATATATATGCGTTTCCACATATAGTGTATGGATATATATACACGCCGCATCAGCCTCAACGGAGAAGTGCATTTGGGCTGATTGGCTTGAAAAATGGGCACAGACTAACAAGGCACCCCACAACTCTGGCTCACTCAAATAAGGGCGCGCGTTCCAGCGGGTGATGGATTGTTCGGGGTGACTAAGACGACAGTAAAATGCGTTCTCACTGCTGAATGCTCGTTTAAACTAAACGTACGCATGGCGCCTGAGACCCGTCTATCGCAAGGACCACCACTTACATTCTTTATTATTACTTCTGAGCTATGGAATTCAGTATTAAAAGAAAATTCAAATTATTCTATTAATACGTTCATCTAGCAGGCCATAACTATAAGGTCAGTATTGTTCGCCTTCTGAAGGAAGGTGATTTTGCTAGATACGTCGTTTCTAACCATTACCTTCGAGTCAACGCTACATCGTTATCACATTCATATCGGGAAATGATCAATAGCTGCTTTTTGTCGCTATATATATTGCCTGGTTAGCATTTCAACTGGCACTTATTAAACAAATAATATATCTATGAATTTTCTACTTTCGACAATCGTTTCGGACCTCTCTGTCGTTCGATACTCAGAGAAATGAAATAGCCACCAAAGTTGAAATGCTCCGAACTGTTAAAGTTTTCCAGTCACAATACTTACGGCGTATAGGAGATGTCTTAACGTAGCTGTGTACTTTACTTTTCGCGAACCTCTTTCCTGTTTTGGTAAAGTTTTACTTGAAGGGGTGCAGCTTAAATAGTGAACGTGTGTTCCAGCTGTACGGACATGGACCTGTGTGTCTGTCACACTATGGATCTCAGTCAATTCGTCTGCGTTCGAGATTTGGTCTCCTGTGTCTGGAAGAGATTTTTCGCCAACTCTTATTTTTGCTCTGCGGCAGCAGTTGCCACGAAATCTCTTTCGGCCGGCACCGGCCAGTGACCTTTGTCCTAGTTCCTCCGCCCTCCTCAAGCATCGTGTAAGTCGTCGGCGGCAGCATTTATGTTTCGATGTCACCGGCGAATATCGAAGACCCCGTCTTAACCCAACCTGCCGCCTACGTGGGGACTACAGTGGCAGTAGGCGATTCTGGATGCGATAGAAAGAGACGTTAGCTAAGCCACCGCTGAGAAGGCAGCAGCAGCAGCAGCAAAACTCGAAATAAAGATTTGCTGCTGCTGCCGCTGCTCTTAGCCCTGAAGACACGAGAAGAAAAATATCAAATTTAATACCGCACGTCGCCAGCCTCATTCCCCAACGGCCCTTGCTACTTTTTGCCCCAATGTTGACTTCCGCTAATGCTGCTGCTAGGGCCGTCTGCTGCCTTCGCTTTGCCACCAGACTGAGCACTTTTAGCTGCTTTCGTACCGTTCGCTTTTCGCGATCAGAATCTGCGGCCGACAGTCTTACAGCACACACATACCCGCACCCTATGTTCTTTGCCAAGTTTTCAGTTCTTTTTTATGCTGGCCGGTAGTCGCTTAGTTGGCTTGGTACCCGGCGGTAAGTTATCCTTGTTGTGAAGCGACGAGTCACTATGAAGAAGCTTAAAGGCCTGAGAAAGCAGCGACAGAAAGTCCCGCCACCAGAGTAGGGCCAGGATTTTCGGAAAGATGCGCTCAGCGTCGGAAGACCCGTTAGAGCTCTCTACTACTGACATGGTTCTCAATATTATATTGAGTGGAATTAGTGATTGAAGAGGCCTTCGAGAGTCACCACCACCGCCACCTATGCTGTTCAATAAGCGACTCTAGGTCAGAAAATAGGGGGGAAGGGGTGCGGCGGGGAGCTGTTTCTCGTCTCTGTGTGACGAGAGCACAAGGGTGTGGCAGAGGGGTAGCGGTGGCGGCGCGTGAGCGCGGTGTTCGAGAGTGGCTGGATAGCTAGCTAACTGTGTGTATTTCGTCCCTCCTTGTCTGTGCGTTTCTGGGTTAGTCGGTGCCTGTAGGGGGGTCTTTGAGTGTAAGACATGGATTGCATGTTTCGGGGTGTGTCGTTTGCAGGGATGGTCTCTTAAGTTTGGCGATGTAGCAGGATGGAGTGGACTAGGATTGAAGTTTGGCATCGGCGTACTATCGCTAAGAAAGAAATTCCGATGTTTCTTAACCCGTTCAATTCCGTCCTTTTTTTTTTTCTCACTCAAAGGTTCTCTTTAAAAATATGGATAAACAACTATATAATATTGTAGATGCATCTTCCAACGTACGTCGTTGAGTAACCTCGATAATGCAGAATTAGCGAATAATCTAATAGAATACCGCTATATTCTGGTATTGATGGTGGTAACCGGTTTGGAAATATATTCTAAAATAATTTTAGCCTGTTTTAACGATTCTCCCGGAGCTCTATACTGGATATAAAGTGTAGGAAAGAAAGCTTGGAAGAGGTGTCTATGCTGAGGATAGTCTGTTGAACACTTTGGAGCCCATAAGCTGCAAAACTTCGCGGCCAGCAAGGTAAAATAAATAGATGGTTTCGTCTATATTTTACCAGCTGTTTGCGGTGCAAACAAATTATGTAAGATTTCTATATCATTGAAGAAATTCAAATTGCATCTATTCTCTTGATTTCTTTAGGGTAGATAGGGGTAGATTTTCCAAAAAATCGCATCAAAACTGTGAATAATGTAAACCATCAATTTTGGTATTGTATTATACCGGTGAAGTATGTAGAAAATATTCAGTAAATTGCATTTGCTTAAGTAAGCGCTTTTGGACAATACTAAAATAATCACATTATACGGGTTCCGCTCTAGAAGCAAGGACATCTAGCATGCTCTTTAGGCCTATACTTTAGTAATACTGACTTTTAGGCAGGTCTTACTTTTGTGCGATTGCAACATTGTTACCCATCAGCAATGTCTGCTGATCGCACTGGTACAGTTTGTCGACCAACAGCGGGGGCTATTAGATAAACTGGCTCAAAAAACACGTGGATTTGTAACTTCAGACCCCAAACGAAATGGTCACCAAGGTGAACCAGACGAGCGCCGAGAAAACGCCGATATTGACCTACCCAGTCATATGACTTCTAAGGCATGATGTAAAACCTGTTGTGACCGGTCAGTGCCAGACTAGCGAACAAATGCTATTTCTATACGCTGTGATATCTGTCCGGAACGGCATACAGGCCCACGGTGCCTTGCCGAGATGACGACTCAAGTTGTGTTATAGAATAAAATAAAAAAGAGGTTCTTCCTTTTCTCGCCTGATTTGATGGCTGTGGGTGATAGCAGCTGATCTGACCAACTGACTCCATCAACAGCAAGCACTCTTACGGCGCAGCTTTTTCGCATATTGATTAAACACGTCAAGCTAAACACAACGGCTTCTCATCGCCTTGAGCAATAAATCTGTCTGATTATATAAACGAACCGAGGAAAGTCCTACGTATTCCTAATAGGACAGTCAGGCCCAGTCGACAATGATATCACGTGGGTGACTATTGGTTAATTAAGTTAGATCACATTAGTTTGACGGATTAAATAATGTCTCGAACGTCTACTCCTAACAAAGAGCGACGTACGTATGTTTGTAAAGCGTAGAAGTTAATGTGGCAGTATCAAATATCTATTAAGCTCCTGTTGCCAGGTGGGTATATATTTAGACATATGACGACTCGAGGACGTCACGCTCGTCGAATTTGGGTGCTTTACTAACAGACCCCAAAAAAATTCAATCATTTGAAATAGGCGGTGAATGTCAGTCAGGCTGGGACTTTGCCGCCTACAGAAATAAACGATGAACATATTGAATTTTTATTTGCTGGAACATTGTTGACTGAGCAATATAACAAATGTGCTATGAGATCGCTAGTGCGTTAAACGCTATACAGATTCAGTCGTTCAATAATAGATACTCATATAACTTATATTTTCGTTCGAACTTGAGAAGTTACAGTTGTCAGCCAATTGTTCGTACGCATAACAGTTCTTCAAATGCATTTTCACAGTGTTAGTTGAAGTTACTACTGTGGATGATAGTCATCGGCTAAACTCGTGGTATGATATAGCGCTTTATAGCGAAGTTCAATTGGCTGAACGATAAAAAGAGCCACGTGCTTTCCTTGGGCTTGTTTATGTTCTGCGTTTTCCCGGTAGAAAGCTATCGAAGCGTGCCGGGACCGAATTGGCCAGCTACCCCTCAGACAGCTGCATCAATTGCAAAGCTTATAGAATGCGTAGCTCGATCTATAAGAAACAGCGCTAGTCATAGTCTCGTTTCAATATGAGCTTCTACAAACGCCACACAGCCAAAGCAATCATTTTAGCTGCGTGCGGAATTTTTAGCTTTACGCGATATAAAGGCAAAATTTCACAACGGGTTCTTATAATACGGCCTCTTATGGACACACCCGGGTCCCACAATATTGCCCAGCCGCTGGAATAACAAAAATTTGGCTCCAGAAAGCACCGCGAAAGCTGTAAGCATTCGGCTTTTGATTAAAGGAGATCTGACTGGCTGTCAGCCATCACGTGCAGGGTCAGTTAGTCTTCTCTCCGCGGAATTATTATTGTTGTTGTTGTCGTCGATGTTGTCGCTGCTGCCTCCGTTGTCCAGGGCAAGTCGAAGAGGGTTAGCGTGACTCATGGACTGGCCGGCCACTGAGGAAACACTACCAAAATTGGCCTATTTATGCTCGTCGATTATGAGTCTCATGCTCTCAATATGGATGATAATCGCCAGATAGAATATCGGCGGCTGCCCGTCTATGCTCCAAGCAAACTAGCAGCACGATCGCACAGCCAGTCGGACTACAGTCTAGAACGATAGAAAGACTTTGTGTACAGAGTGTGAAGCGACACATGTTTGTCCGTCGCAGCGAATTATACTAGACGCACGCGTGGCGTCTTCTTCCTTCCTCCGTTCGCTTCTCAAGAAAAGCGCTTCCTTCTCCCATCAACTACTCAATCTTCTAAAGAATGCATTTTGCCCTTTGCATGGTTGGCATCAACTGTGGCACGGTCTGCGCGCTGGGTCGCGTTCTTACTCGTTCGTTACTTGACTGCGACTAACGCTGGCTACGCTCGGCGTCGGGGTGCACGAAAGGATGAGGGAGACAGTTGGTAAGCGTCAGTGCTCATTGGTGGTTCGGCGATACAAACTTGCCTAGACGCCCGCACGCAATGCGGACCTATTTTTCTGTTTGACTTAGCTCAGACTACCACCGGTGCTACTCGCAATGCTATTGCTGTACTATCTTGCTACGAACGCTTCTCTTCCATCAGGTTCTTATTAGATTATCGCCCATTAAAGGATCGTTTGGCCTTTTTGCTCGTGCGTTTACTGTCTTTCTGACGGAGGGAGAGCAAAGAAGGCAGGAAGGCAGTCGGCCAGTTCCCTTGGGGGGAGGCAATACACCATAGTGACGCGGGCTGGTCCTGTCGCTGCTGTTACCTTCGAGTTGGCAGCGGCACCAGCGACAACGAAGGAAAACTGAGCCGAAGCCAGGTGGCAGGAATGACGTCAGGGATTGGCAGGCGAATCTGTTTTACTCAATTATGCCCTTCGGATCGTACACAGAAACCGGAGCGCCGACATGCGGAACCTGCAGGACCAACGAAGGCTTCAGTACGCCTTGCAACTCTATTCGCGATCAAAGCAGCGAACAGCCAAAGTAATGGTCTGTCCGGGATTCGAGCCGGCTCACGAGCTCCTCTATGTAGCTAATTTTCTTGGGCCTTCTCGCTTGGTAGTCAATGGTCGTTTGAGAGTTCAAGTTTGCTCCGTCATGTTTGTGCGTACTATATGTATGCTGGCAGCGTAACCAACCAGCAGCAGTTAGTCAGCCTACCTTAATACTGGGTATAGAATCACGCCGTTATACATCAGCTATCCTATCCTATATAGAACTCTCTGATCCGCGATCGTCTATTTTCGCTATTTATATATCCATACCGTTGTTGGCTAAAAGCAGGCTACGAGCAGCAGTAGCGTCTTGACTGCCATCCTCATTGAATTGACTGATTTCTAGTTGAGGGAATGCCCAGGCATACGTACGTACTGAAAAGAAGGTAAAGGGCAATAGCAAGGCAGGGAGGGGCAGAGGCGGAGGATGTGGTAAGCGCCGGAAGAACTAGTCTGCCCCCCTCGATGGGCGATCGAACCCTCAAATAATCATATTAACCCGACAGGTGGCCTGGTCGCTTATCAGCGGTCGGAAGCTATAAGCAAGCAGCTATCGGATCCATCAATTGCCGTACTGACTGAGTCGTCCTGTTCTCCGTCCTGCCACTGTGCAGCCACTGACCACGACAGGACACCAAATTGCCTCCTGTTACAGAAAAGAATGAGTTCTATGCTTTTATGGTACTACTGGTCATTGACGGCCCCAAGTATCTAACTCTTTTCCTGGCTTCGGCAGTCGTCCCGTTTTGTACCACAACCTGCTCACATCACCTACTAGATGACCTGTTTTCTCTGGTCTTTGTCGAAACCCGCAGTAGCACTAAGCGCCTAGGACCGACCGATTCTCTGTGGACTGCGACTAGGCCTATGACGGCAAGAAGGGTGAAGGAAATAAAGGGGGATCAGATTAAGGAGGGGGTCTGCTTAGAATTAACATCACTGCCCCGTCGCACTAGGAAAAACTCCCTTGCCTTAATGCTCTCCTTCAAAGGATTCAGCCGGCGTACGTATGGAGATACAGCTTTTGGACAGCAGTCCAAAGGCTGCTTCTGCGTTACTACCAAAAGGAGGATGGCCGTAGTATTGCGCTTTGGAACAAGGAGCATTTTCTTGCTTGACCCTTCTACCAATGGAACGCATAATGGGAACAGAGGCCCAAGGGAAGCCGAAAGCGGGAGGTAAGCTAACTTTTCAACGAAGGTACTATGTTTGCTTGCTGAGGAGTATGGCGAATCTGTATATCCTCAGGAAGCGTATTGTAGGGCATGCCGGCGTCTGGGTTGTTCAGGGGCCGAGCGACTTTATGAGGGCCGACGTACCTCCAGTGGTCTGTCTGGCTGCACTCGCAGTTATTGAACGAATGCTGGTGCTAGTGCCAGAGAAAAGTGCTTCCGTGGGATTTGTGTAGCTTTTCCTCACCGCAGGGTTTTGTTTTCCTGTCGATCCGATGTTTGGCCAATTTGCCGGAACCAAGAGCGGTTGGTTATTCGAAAGACAACGGTAGTGAAGATGACGCCATCATTGTGCGCAGCCCATGATTTATTTAGCACAAAAAAGCTACGTTGAACGCATACGAACAAGGTCCACTTAGGCTTTAGTGACCAAGGGACGACATAACAGAAATTTATGAATGGCGTTCATACTTACGATCCTAAGTTGAAACCTATTGGAACTTCGGGTGGGTTATTAGAGCTGTTATTTTTAGAGCGTACATAGAGGTCTATTCTATCATTTTATTGAGAGAAAAGTGACCTGTAAGCAAAATGCCCTTTTCTTCATAAATTACAACCGTTTTAAGGTTTTTAGTACAGGACACATATTTTCTAATGACGGTCGCATTTTTGCATACCTATATTTTAGATAAGACTCTAAAAAGCCTGCTGAGCGAAAATTAGCATTATTCATTAAGCCTTTTTGGCTATTTTAGAGGATGGCTAACCTTAGATTATATTTCTCTTTAGTATGAAATGTTTTTTGCTATCAAACAGATGTTATGAAAATCCTCTTAGAGGTGATGTATGCACCCAATAAAGGCCTACCTAAAACGAGCTACGCTATAAAGCATTGAGGAGACCGAATAATTTCTGTGACATTTTAGAAAATAGGCCTATTCAAATGCAATCGAACAAAGGCCTGATTCCGTTTTGTGACATTTGACCTAGATTAAGGTACCTGCTTGCAAATATTAGAACCTAGTGGTACGAATCGGTCTCAACACCACGATCACATAGTTGGTACGTGAGGAGTAACCAGCGCGTTCGTCAAAGATCTTTTAAACACATATGTTCGTCGGAGAGCGAAATCAATATTATGTTTCAGCCTTTTTTCGGTTCGTTCGTGATTCGCAGGATGCGGGTTGTGCGCAAAGCACAAGGGGTAGGCCGTGTAAAGAAGTCACTTACTTACGGCACTTACTTATTGTACTACTGATTAACCCAAGCATGGGCGTAGACCACTGCGCAAGCTGCCTAGGGAGCGACGCTATGTAGGTACTGTGCAACTTTCAGTGTCTTTTAGCTATCTTGATTCCACGATGATTCGGCCTCCCATAATCAGACGGTCAGAGCTGAATTCGTTGGATCCGGGTATCGTCTCTAGCAGTCGTGATGCGACGATACGCTGCGTGTAATATTTAAATAGTAGTGACGCACTGGGGCATTCGCGCATACAAAATAACCATCGAGAAAGATTCAGATATGTCTAGCACATACGTTTTCGGTCGTTATCCTAGAAATTCATACGCCAAGAAGTCTCTGTCTTATCTTCTCATTAGTGCTGTTACCTCACTGTCACAAGCGTTGGCAACGTTTAACCTGTCTTGCGATGACAACGCGATATGTGTCGGCGAAAGAGACTCGCTCAGAGAAACCAAGAAGTCTCAACACATCATATAGAGTGATGGCTGTTGTCAAAGCTTCTAAGATTAGACTCACTGTTTGTATCTTTTTTCTTTCACAATTATAT
>NW_019214947.1:0-38832 GCF_002532875.2 Varroa jacobsoni | reverse complement strand
CATATATGTATGTGTACGGTGATGTATTTTTATGAGATTTTTGATTAAAGCAACGTATTATATGTATAGCCACGAACCTCTTTCTCATACTTTGTAAAACAAATATGTATTGGTCATTTAGTATACTTACATATATATTATGTTTTTTCGATGCTTCTCTTCTCATCACCATATAATTATCCGTGTTGTTTTATTTTTAAAAGGTTCTCCACCTGATTTTATTGGTGACTTAAAGATGGCGACCTTAGGCAATAAATTTTGATCTAGACATCGGACGACGCACGTACTTCAAAACGACAATGAAACATTCGAAGAAAACACGAATGAAGTTGAAAGAAGGCTGCAAAGCAACGTCAACTTTCTCCTTAAGCCCTCACAGAAAATATACTCCGTTCGGTTTCGGTCTTTATTCTCGCCTGCATATATATACACATATGTATAGGATAAAGGTGAGGCTGCCAAAGTTAGAAAAAACAGGGGAAATGCTTTTGAGTAACTAGGTGTTTCATTTGAGTATCTTGCTAAAAAAGACATGGTGTCATCGCAGGACATCAAACAGGCCGTGCAGGTCGTAGCAGATTTAATTTTTGTCCGACTACATATCATAACCTTACGATGCACTCCACCAAAATCTGTAGCGTCCTCGCGTCAACAGGAATGTTGTGATAATGGCGGCAGACGCATCAAGCGCAATTTTCGGGTTCGCGCAGGTGGCGGCCGTGGCCGGGGCATCGACGTCGGCTGCTCTAACAGGAGCAACTATCTCAAGAAAAAGGCAAACGGAAAGGGATCTTTTTTCGTCGCAGCAGTCTCTTCCACCGACTCTGCCGGACAGCAGTAGCAAATACAGACAGAACTAAGAGCAAAAGAAGAGGTGTTTTTCTTCTTCACGTCCCCGCTCGGGCTCGCTGCAAGCGTTCGTGCTTAAAACACTCGAGGCATTTCTGAATGTGGTACAAGAGCGTTATGTGCGCCATTGTGACCGTCGGGTGCATTAGTTAGTATTTGAAGTACACCTTTGCATCGCTCAAAATGTCTCGCATTCTTCGAGTAAGTCGACCTCTCGTTTTCGTTATCGCTACTATTTCCCGTCCTTGTCAAACCTTTATTTGCATGTCATAGACTGCTGTAACCATTCCATCAGCTCCACAGCAACAGTTATTTAATTTCGGTATAGTTCTCTGGCCGAATAGCATTGGTCCAGGCAACGAACAGTGAGGCTGCGGGGCACAGCCGGTTGTGTACTTCGTTTACTTTCAAGGGAGATGCAACGTTTCCTTAGGAGAGAACAGCGTCGCCGCTACTGCCGCGGTCAATGCTACAACGCGTCTCTGCGCTCATGTTAACCACCCCTTTGTCCAACCTATTAGCCGGTTTTGCGTTACTCCTACTAGGGTCTTTGCCCTTTTACACACTCGACCGAATTTAACTATTTTATATTTTGTTTATTTTTTTTTATCGAATTTATATTTATCGAATTTAACTATATAATATTAGGGGTTTGTTGAGAATTGATTTTTATCAGATGTAAAACAAATTTATAGGTAGGCAATTGCACACTTGCTCGAACCTGGCCCATAATAATAGCCTCATTGTTGATACGCTTAGCTTAGACTATGAACGTGAACAAAAGCGCCAAATAAATTATCAGTATGTGGTTGATTTAGGGATTTACATCTTTGGGCTTTACCTTTTATTCTTATGTTACAGGGATTCATGTGAATAGAGGTGGAAAATGGTAGTAGATATCATATCAGCAAGCAGGTAAGTCTACCGTTCAAAAAAACATAGGTTTATAATTTTAGTTGCCTCCACTGAAGACTTACTAAAAGTACATGGTATTTTTCGAGAAAATTTTTGTAAGTGTATATATATACTGTAACATCTCAAATGTAGGTTCAAATATAAAGATATCCAATTAATGATCTCTATCGACGACTGGAGGTATGAAACCTCGTAAAAATTGAACGGTACTTTTCATCCCGCGGTCCGCGTTTAGAAAACTTTCGTTATAGTCTTCATTGCCATACATAGGTAAAATACTTCCCTCTGATATGCGCCCTTAACCAAACATTTTATTCTGTACTCGGAAACATTGTCTATAGAACGAAAAACGACAAGGTCTGCAAAAAACAAGTCGTTCTCCTCCAAACGTTTATAAAGAAGGGTCTGCTCATTGTGTGGGCGCATTTATAATTAGCCTATATCTACGCTTTACTGGATTGTTGAGTATATACCGCGGTTTTGTCTTTAGCGAATCGGTGGCCTATCTGCTTAGTAGAAAATATTGAATTCTTAAAATAGTAAATATACGCGTGTATTTTGCCATTTGAGATGGTTTGCACGTCGTTTGTTTATATCAGTCTGGCTCATTTTTTGATTAGACTGTTCACCCACTCGGTGACGGCTACCTGATTTAACAGCATATATAAAAAAAGAACGTCTTATTAGACGGATTAAAGTAAGGTAGAACGTGGCTGCGCTACAGAATAGCATCTCGCACTGCTCTGAGGTTTAAACGGAGGTTGAGAGACCAACGATAGCTGGAGTGTTCCGGCCTTGGGACGAGCAGCTAATATCGTATAATGTCAAAAGATATCCATGCATTTTTAAAACTGTTTGGCTAGCGTTTATATTCAGTTCAGTGTTTTGCATTGACTTGAAACAGATACCAGTATAATTGATCAATCTAATTTTGCTCTTCCATCTACAAGTCCACCTATTTGCTGGTCTTCTCTGCACTATAGTAACACACAATATAACTTTACATACAGAGGGGAATCGCTTAGGAGAGTAGCAATAACAGTGGTGGCAGGCTTTGTTTAAGCTACACCACCGATTTTTGGTCTCTCGTGCTTCATTCGTCTGCGTTGGCAGTTTTTTTTTTCGCGGTGCTCTTCCTTTGCCTTCGTTCGTATTGTTTCGCTTCTGAATGGCCTTCACTTCCCGCCTCTACCATCGGCTTTGCAGCTGCCTCCCCTGGTGCACCTCAACGTTCCGGAAACGACAGCGGTGACGGTACCAACAGCATCAACAACAGTGGTAACAAAGAACGCGAAATTTTCTCTTATTCAGCGTTTTCCCTAGAGGCCCCAAGACTGTCTGATAATGTGCTCTATAGAAGCGAAATGCAACACGTAGAATGAGTGTTCGCCATTCCACCGTTCCTCCTTTCCGTTAGCACAGTGCCAACCGCTGGTACGCAAACGAAACATACGCAACAGCGTCGACGGCCTCGGCAAGCAGGCGTCAGCAACGACCGTCCGTCGACAACAGCGGTAGCAATCTTCTCTCATGCACTCTTCGTCTTGTCCTCTACGTATTGGCAGATATTTACTCGTGATTCTCCCGGCACCACTCAGCGGCAGCACAACAGCCTTCGTCTTTCTCGAACTCGTTCATTTTATGACTGTGGGGTCTGATTTTCTAATGGGTTGCGCCCCAGCCAGCTACCAATTCTCAAACGAGCGTGCGTGGATGTTCAATTTATTGTCTGCGTATGTCGTCAATCGGCGTGTGCGAACAAGCTCGTGCACAGCTTCGTTATGACTCGGATGTTTATCCATGCATGTAACCGTGTCTACTTGTTTGTCTAAATGTCAGTACTTTTCTTCGTAATATAGGCATTGCATTGAATCGTATGTTTTTGTAGGGACAACAGCGAAGAGACGGCTAGCGAGAGGGCAGGCGAAGGAACTACCAATAGCTCGAAACTGATCGGGTTCCTGCGTAAAAAAATTGTCCACAATGCATAGTTCGTACAAGATCCTGACAAGGGTCGTGTGTGACATGCGGATTTTGATTGGCAATGGCGACAGCAGCAGCAGCGGCAGATCTGGCAGCGGTCGTTTTTGAAACAGTCAACCGCGCACTTTAAGCTTGAATGATAACATATTTCTATGGTCAATCGTTAACTTGTTGGTTGCGCACGCGTGTAAGCATATAGAATACGCCACGACTGCCGTGATTGGAAGGAGTAAATCCTTTCTTCCAGAGTTTCGCCAGGTTTTTATCGCAGACCGACACACGCATACGGAGATAATCGGGAAGTGAATTCTTATCGGTTTTGTTGTATGTTTTTAGATTTGATAGTTTGTTCTTTGGCATATTCAGGATTGGCAGTGTTCACTGTGTTACCTGTGTAGTTTAGGATTATAAAATATTGCCGTATGTAGGTTTTCGAGGTTCAGTTGATAACGGTAACACGGTGTGAGAAAAACCTCGCTCGAAGACCTTGAACGTTGACAATATAAAACTAAACGTATTCTGTAGCGATAAAGACGCTTCGATTTTCCAGTGGATCGTACTATACTCTGTAATATGCTGCCTAGGAAATTTAGTTGCTATTATTTATACGGCTCCAACGCATTAGACGGTTTATCATTTTTGTTATGGACGTGCGACTAATATTGGTCAATGTATCTCGATTCAGAAGATAAACAATCATTATAAGGCTCATCAATTGTAATATTAAAGGACTTTCTGTAAAAGCTTAGCATCATATGGTTGCGCGGATACAAGAACAGCGAGCCTAAAACTGTGAAGATTTTCGAGCACTACTAATAAAATGAGCCGATGAACTTTTCTTCTTATAGAGATTAGGGTATTTTATACCTACACTATTATTAGGCCTTCTCTGAATATCTTCAAAATTAATTAGCGGGTTTATCTCACTTGCAGCTTGCTGAACTGCCTATTGTTTACCATAAACTTATTGTTATTTGGCCAAATTATGGCATTTTGTGTAAATACATCGAATATACAACTAAGTAACAAATGAGCAGCCGCTAAGAGTATAATTAGTGCATAGAATATATGAAATATATTCTTCGGGTTTAACATAGAGCGATTTTTTTGACAGATTCTAAAAATGGCAAAGTTTGATGTAGCCTGAGGCTCAGTCGGTCAGCCGCTCAAGCTTTACTTCCCCATTAATAATTAATGTGTGTATTGCCTGCGTTCTCTGAGAAAAGGTCGAAACAAACTTGACACGCCATTGGAAGTTAGGTAGCTAAAGAGGTGGAACATATTGCCTTTATGAGAACATGCCTAATTTAATACCAAACCTGAGACAAAATTATGTCCTCAACTTATTTGCATTAAGTATTCTTGTCAAAGGTTGACTGCGTTTGCTACTACAGTTCAAACGTTTTTGGCTTACCTTACGTCGGTAGTGGAAAGTGTTCACTTGTACTTACCAGTAGCCCCCATATGTGTAACAGGAATGAAGTCTAAAGGAGACTTCAGCATTTTCTACAGGTTTTTATTATTTTACGTACTTTTTACATAGATATCAGAGAGAACGCGAAGTTCCACAGCTATTGCAGTCTTTCACTATCTAACATCAAAGATACATCCAGATATTGCACATTCGTGAAAATAATACGAAAAGAAAATATATTCACCTTAGCAAAATGTAGATTGAAACTCTGCAAAGAAATTAAATTAAATTAAATATCTTAAGGTTTACATCTGGTACCATTATACGGCTACCTTTCAACATGAAACAAGGTATGTCTACGCTCAGATTCGAACCTGAACCATCAAGTTTTTTCTCAAGTTTAGCAAACGAATGTGATGTCATCCCGGTAAAAGGAAAATTAAGCATTTTAAGTTTAAACACTTTTTCAATCACGTTGAAGGACGGAGTTCTTCTACATGAATTCGCTCAGGTTCCAAACTGAAAATACCGGCGCATTTTAGCACCGGTGTTCTATGTTCCATATGATCTCTACTGGCGAAAAAAATTAAACAGAGAGCGCAAACTGCTGATCACTCCTGCACAACACAATCAATTAATTTGGTTTTCCATCATTTGTATTTCGCGCCATAAAGCTTTCTGAGTTCAACGACTGAACTGAACGTCTTACGCATTAGACACAAAAAAGAGATGTGGAAAAGTCCATGGGTACAGAATTTTTGCTGATTATTTTCTCACTGACAACGCAGAGTTTTTGGACAGGAATCGATGTGAACAAGCAGACAATCATGTGTAATGTGTTATGCGCGAGCGTGTCACGATACCGCTAAAAGCAGACTGCCGAGAAGAGAATGTAGGCAATAAATATGGGAAAGGGGAAGAGCTGCAGACGACAGATAGACAGGGAAAAACGCCTAATTCATGCTTGGGCTACGCTATGGGCCTGGTTTGCGTCTCCGCGCCTGCTTCGTATCTTGCCTAGACATGGTCGTTCGCATACCGTAGGCCACGGACTTTATGGGCCGTTTATAGCCGTGTTACTTGAATAGCATTTGGACCAGCTGGATCAACGCTATACGGAATGGCGTTGTATATGGCCCATTCTTTATACAACGAACATTAACGATATGGACTATGGCGCTGCTTTTAAGTTTTTTTTTTTTTTTTTTAACATTAGTAACTTCTAAATGAAGGATATGATTCTGTGTGAACTTCGTCCAAACCTAAAAACAGGGTATAGTAGTCAAATCGTTTTACTTTTGGGGAGTCTAAACGTATCTTCCTCTGTAGAACTGATTTTAGTACGTTTTCATCAGGAAGAGCTAATGTTTTGCAGCTGTTCGCAGAAGATAAGTTCGGTTTGTTATGGCATCGTGCTGCTAGCATCGAATCAATTCAATTATAAAGAAGCCTGTACATCACTGTATCGTGGGGACGTAGGCGGAGTTCGCCCTTTGTGATACCACAGCATATTCTTTGTTCGTTTCGCCTATCTTTCGTAAATCGCGTGATGTGGACATGTGTGGGAACGTGTTTAGGCCTAATGTTGTTCATGAATAGGAGAGTGTGCGGCGATAGCGTACAATTCGAAACGTTGTTTTGAAACACTGCTAACCAGTGATGTACTGAACGCATTGCTTTGGGCTTTGCCATTGTGTTGTGTAAGTATGTACGGTTGGAGGAAGACGCAACGCTGCTAGTAATGACCATACTGGATACTGCCTATTTTTTTTTTTTGATTCACATATCGTTCGTTGAAATGTTTATGCGAAATATGAGCGGCAAACGCGGGGCTCCAACATCGCCAGTGGACAGTTGCCCTTGTTGCATCTATTTGAGTTAGACCCTCCTCCGTAAATCTATTTGCTTCAAGTATGGGTATTGTAACGGGCGACTAGCACAACTTTTCTGTCGCGTAAGCACAGACAGATTGCGATCGTTTGACATCCGATATTAATCTACTGCTGTCAAGGTCTAGCTACAAAGGAACTGTGACAAATTTTCTGGATCTAAGATCAAGACATGGCGATTACACCCGAGAAGATTCGTAGAACGTTATTTTTTACTTTTTATCATCTTTAGGTTAGCGCGAACAATTTATACACATTGTGAATATCACTTAAGGACAACCATAATCGCCTAATAATTAACTCGTATGTTGTTCCTTTTAGCTTTTAGTCGCAAGGTTCGCACGGATCCCATTATCACTCCTAGTAACCTTTACACGAATTAAACAACCTCCTTACCCCCTTACCGCAGGTTACTTCTTCTGCCTGCCCAAAGTCTGGGACTTGTCAAGCGAAAAAAAGGGACCCATCATGGCATCGACACAGGCAGCCTTTACCGCTAGCCCCCCACAAGTGCAGAAGCCCCTGATCTGGTTTGCTGAGCCAACTCGAGAAGTTGTTCGGTTGTATGCAAAATAGCACCGTGGCTATGCTGCAACGCGGAATCAGACGGAGCAAGCGGACGAAAGGGTCGCGGCTGTCGCTGAATAACTATTGTAGTCTCTGAGTCTGGGCGACACAAATGTTAATACAGATTGAGCTACAAGCCCCATCCAATGCCCGGTACCAGCTACCGACGATTCATATCTGTGCCGTCTGAATGAGCTTGTGCAGTCCGTAGACGTAGATCCACTGAGCCAAAGTGCTTTTCGCAGCATATTTCTACCAGATGACATATGTCACTGAGGGCGCACATTGAACTGGTAGCTGTCCTGGGTTTAATTTGTTGCACGCTCGAATAGAGAAAGAAATAGCATCAGCAGCAGCAGCAGCAGCAGCAATAAAAAAAGCAGAACGACAGGAAAAACCAAAGGGCAAATGACGGTAAGTTCTCTGGTCTGTCCCGGTCCGATTTTGATGGGCGAACTGAAATGAAAGGAGGGCAATGGCAAAGTAAGAGGACGCAGTTAGGGATCCTGAAGATTCCATTGGGATATTAGGCTACTGCCATCATCCCAGAAGCCAATGTTTCGTAATAGAATTTTCAGAATAGTGATTTCGGATACGTGTAGAAGGAGAACGAATGAGGGCGACGCTTAGAAGGTTGCGGTATACTTCGCAGATGACTTGGAGTTTTGTTCGGGAGAACTAAGCTAAAGTCAGTATAAGGTAATCTCATTCCGTGTTTGAGTTCCGACCATAATTGTCCGCAATACTGCCGAAGAATATAATGTCAGAAACGAGTCATAGGTATAGACGAATGATGGTAAAATAAGGGTGTATAGTAA
This sequence comes from Varroa jacobsoni, assembly GCF_002532875.2. Taxonomy (NCBI): domain Eukaryota; kingdom Metazoa; phylum Arthropoda; class Arachnida; order Mesostigmata; family Varroidae; genus Varroa; species Varroa jacobsoni. Next base: position 30,397 of record NW_019214947.1, on the reverse strand, counting down.
GTGGCAATTTTTGTTGATTCCAACACATACAAGCTCGCCAGCTTGATATTGAAGTTGGCTTATATAACGGGTAGAAACGGGACGCCAAACATGAGAAAATGTTTAACTCTCTGTTCAATGACCGTTCTGTCAATTTGTGGTGCATAAACCACTTGCTCAAGACGCGTACAATTATTACAAATTAGTTTGTGTTACATATAAAATATCAAAGCAATGCGTGGCGCTGACGACCACTCGTACAACTAAGTAAACGTCTAACGTTTTCTGCGCTTGCAAAAATAAGTAGCTGACGTATCTTCTCCGAGGACTAGGCGCCACGTCGTTGTAGCCTCAGAACAAAGCAGAATAGCTCTCACTTGTACATATGCATCTTTCCAGAAAATGTCAAAAGTGCTAAGACCCATTCACGCTCGATGCCTGTACACCAGTTATTGTGTTGGTTTGTTTTCGGGTTTGTGTCTAATAGCATTCATTGTATAAACGTTTAACATCGTCGAAATTCAAAGAGATCTGCGGGTGTATGCTAAACTCTTTGAGCAGATAATGAAGTTCCAATAAAATTACGTAGCAAATGTATTACTTGCTTGCAGTTATTACGGAAGCAAAGATCAATCGATGGCATGCGATCGAATTTACTCACACAGTTAGGAGTAACTTACGGTTTCGTACCGGAAGCGTTGCTCGTAAGAGAACAGCGTTATTAGGCATGTACGCTATTGTAGTATATTGCGGCTGGGGCGTGAACACGCGCTATTCTCTTCTTGAAGTGACCATTGGCACGTTGTGTTTTGTGGGGTGTCTCTCCGAGCGAAGAGACATGTGCAGAACGGCATCTGTGAGTCGTGAGCAGTCAGCATCTTTGATGTCTACTCTAAGCAAACGAGCTCGCTAATTCGTAAACAGTTATATTAAGAATCGTATAGTAAGAGGAAGAACCTTCGGAGTATAATTTGGACCTCGAATACTGAGCGTTTGCAATCAACGTAACTACGTAACTTACGCTACTCGGCAGCTGTTCGGATACGCAGCAGCAACAGCCTATCTACAAAGGAGAACCGAAGTCCTTGGGACGAGTCCTGTTTTTACTCGACCAAAGAGTCCAGTGCCACGGTGCGTTGTAACGCCAGTCCACCTAGATCCCATAATTCATTCCGCCAGGATAAATCATCATGCCCGGTAAATTGGGCAAAAACGTTTCGATTGGGTTTGAATTTTGAAAATAGTAAAAACGTTCGTAAAACTATGAATATCATTTGGGCAGAACAGGCTTACTATGACCATTACGAAGTGAATATCTTCGCAGCTTATAATTAGATGGTGTTCCTTTTAGGCATGCCACACTAGAAAAAACGCACGTATATCGAGTTGCGGGACCATGCTAGTACCGTGCCTTCCTAGTATTCTAGTAAGTCCTAGTATTCAAGTTACCCGAACATCCTGCGGCAGCTTGTTAGCTATATCCTGCATTTGACAAAATTGGCGAGTAGTTTCTTTTAGATGGTAATGGCTAAGGATGCGTGATTGCTTCAGAATAAGCTTTCTTGCTGTACTGATGTGCACATCCTGTTACACGTAGATTCATAGTAACAAATTACGGGAACGGAGAACTATTGAGTATAACGTTTAGCATATTTACGTAAGCGTAGGCTTTGAACAGCTTTCAACCTGGGTTTCGCGTCCGTTTATCAAAACTATCCCCTAAATTTAATTAGATTGCTTGACCTAGTTGTGGCAGGTTCTATTTATTTAATACAAATGGTCTCGTTTTAAGCGATCGTAAGCAGGGTTCCGATGCTAGCGATTATGGTTTGTAGCTTGATCTGCCATTAGGATCACAGGACGGAACCTGCCCATGTCCAGAACAACTCGTACTAAATAACTTACTTAAATACGTTTACGACTGACCGGTTTTTAATAAGCTGGTACCCGCACTATCTGATCATCTTCGAGATATAATTATCAAAGTACGCTGGTGCGAACAAGAAGCTTATATTGTAGTTTATGCTTAGATTGTAGACGAAGCGTACATATGGCTGCATTTGCTCATCATCCAATGTATATGACGCAAAAATTTCAAGAGTGAAACAACCGAAATTTGTATTGAATGGAACATAGCTAGAAAGCATACCGATCACACGGGTAACTGATGACATTTAGGTAGCTGCGCGTACAACAGCGACCTGCAGGGTGTTACTTTCGTTAGTAATAGCATCTTAAAGAAACGAACCGAAATCGAGGTTTCTCGCGCCTTTTTAGCACCAGCGGTAGTCGGGTAGCAGTTGTCCTAATGGGTTCTTAACTCAAAGAAAACGTTTTTTTCAGGACTTTCTACCATTCCATCCAGCCATTCGCCAGTAAAGATATTTCAATAGAGTTTTCGTCTCTACGTGTTAATGGACTCGCGTAGAGTTGCGACGCGGAGTTCTTAGTCAACCAGCACTACTCCAGCTAACGGTTGCCTCTAATATTATAGTAAAAGCACTGAGTAACTGACGTTCATATACAAAAGATTCGTTACATTAGTGAAAGACCGTTATGTCCGGATAGTTTTGGTGTCTTTTCGTCTCTTTATGCTTTACATACCGACTGGATTCCAGCGGCCGAATAGCTAGCTAGCTCTCTCGAATGGCCTAGTGACGGACTAATGTTATCCCTATCTGGGCATGTGTGTATTTGCATGTAGCTTGCGCATGTGTGTTTTGGTGTCCCTGCACCAGCTCCAGTGATTCGTGAACACCATTAACCAGTGCCCTATGTCTCTCTGTCTTCGGCAAAGGGTCATAGTGCACATAAGCCGAAACTGAATAAATAGCGGCTGAAAGCTGGGTCGCACCGCTTTGCAACGCGCCAGTACCCCGCTCGTTCTCCACTTCGCTGTGTAGGTAAGTGCCTTCCTAATAGTCGATCACTCCTTATACAACTTCAAATTTTCGCTCGGCAGTTGCAGAAGTGGCTGGCTTTGACGGCCGGGACGTATTATAGTGCTGCGTCATTATTATTACTACTATTGCAAAACTTCTTGCCTTCCCCCTTCGTGCACAACCTCGTCCAACTTCGGCTGGACCGAATTTTAAGGGGACTTTAAATTCGCTTAGGGAAAGTCCGATGTCGGCCTTTCCCCCTCATTAAGGCGCTCCTGGCGCTATTTGACCGCGCTTACCCTGCGGGAAACACGAAAAGGAACTGAGAAGAACTGTTGTAAATGACGTGCGCTGGTGTCCATTGGTTTGAAGTAGTCCTCAAAATGCATAGGGCAAGAAGTAATGTTTAGTGGGGATAGATCACCGTCGAGAAAATGTTAGAACGGAGTCTGTAAACCCGCAAAGCCTGAATAGCGCACGCAGACGGTTGGGCTAATCTTCAACTAATAAACAAGCTGTACAATGATAAGAGAAAGAACTGGAAGGGGCAAATGGAATGGAAAGATTTTGCGTAGGACTAGTGGTGTTACGGGATGGGACAGGGGCACGGCGTTAGTGGGTCGACGGCAGCCGTTTGAAAAGACAAGAACAAAGCTACAGCACTGGAGAGAAAGAGCAGTTAGATATTTAGCTAAAATCCCGCTGCAGTCGCTGCCCTCGCTACTGGGCTGGGCAGGGTATAGGGATACACTGACCAGCAGCTGTATGTGGTTATGATGACGACGATAACCGTCGGAGCAACGAGAGTCCTCGTTTCTCTTACACACGAACAACTGACAGCGGATCAAAGATACACGGAATCAAGCGGACCGACAGGTTGACATTTAATACCGTTGATGAAGAGACGGATGACGATTATAAAGCGCAATGGGAAATCGACCTGTACCTGAACGATAAAGGAGAATGATGGAGAGGTAGAGGCACCTGTGTTAGGCTAAAACGACACAATGAACTGAATCGCAAGCGGTGAGAGGTCATGTGAAACAGAAGAAGATGTAGACAGAAAATGAAACAGCTCGGATTGGCAGAAAGATAGCGTAACAGGCACACAAAATATACGAATAGACACGTCTGCTACTTCATCTTGTTTTAGGCAAAACGTCAATTCTTCATCAACGCTTCATATCGCATGGAGCTCTAGTAAAAAACCGTTTGCACGTCTTTAGATGCACATTTTGTTCCTTCTTGTAAAAGCGATAGACTCTCCTTGAATTAAATTAAGCGACAGCTGGATGCGTGTTTGTAGATTTGTTCGTAAACGCGTTGCTGGACTCCTCGTACCTATTGCAACGGACAAAGTATACATATAACATAGATCCAATAGGTTGCGCTGAGTATTTCCATTGTTCATGCCGTATGCTAGGAACAAGGCATACATAGATTTAATCGTGAAAACGTAGTTCATGAACTTCTAATCGAACAGCAAATCCTATCTTACTAAAACGATTCATATGACACGTGTCGAACAGCGACAGAATTAGATAGGATCTTCAATTAAGAGACGTCTGAGAAAGGCATCTAGAAGAATACAGCTTGTCTCAAACATGATTTTTGCATGATAGGCATCACGGAGGCGCTGAAGGCTGAAAAAAAACTCATGGCCGAACTCAAAATTGTGTGAACGACTGTCAGCCATAGAGTACCGTGTCGTTTGTACGGACCTACGGGTCTTTGTAGAGCGATTCGGTGTATCAGAAACGGAAATAGATGTCAATTTTGGTCGATCTTAGACGTGCAATGATAGTTTTTGTGGACACTAATGGTTTTATTGGGTTAGGATTATGGCTAGAAGGGTACAATGTAACAACACATTACAAGATGGTACTGCAACTAAATATTAAAACCTAGTATTGTGTGCTTTCCAGACTCGTCCAACTCTTCACCGATCAATTCCTTGGACTGGCTTATAGGGAAATCGGTGATACGGATTTTCAACTGAAATGCCACCGGTCAATATTCTTAACATGTACATCGAAGGCATCTTGACTAAAGTCTAACAACAACCAGTTCCTACTGACTCCGTTCACTGTGATGTTAAGACGTAGACACAATTCACGGTTCCCTCATGCACCGATGGGTCTACGGATAAATGGGAAAACTTTTTTCATTTGTGGAAATTTGCTTACGCTTATGATGTAATTTATACGCACTTTAGGCTTATTTCATTAACTTACAACATTTAATGAAAATGACTTGATGTAGCAAACTAAGTTCGCCTAATGTAAATGGATATTCATTGGTAAGGTTCTTCAGGCCTGTGGCACTATGGCCTGCTTGCTTTTTCTTTATGAATCGGGAGAATCTGTTGTTCATTCTCCGGGGCGAACCATAACAGAAAAAAGAAGAAACATAATTCAAGGCGGCCGATACAATCATATGCGAAGTTCCGATTCAAATTAAGAAACATCCTGGCAATGACAGGAGAACTTTGTTTGATCAGTTATTAAAATATTTGATAAGCTGCGTCTTAGTTACAACGATACGAATGCTTTGAACGAAGTAGGAAAATGCTAAATTAGTAAAAAAAAAGCACATTTATTTTTTTATAAACAGCTCAAGCGCTGCAAGAATTGTAGACTGACGAAATGATATTCAATCATGCAATACATATATATGCTTGGTCTTGAAGAAAAATTCCTACGATTGTTATGTATACGTATATATGAAAAGATTCTTGTGAGGAAATAGGACCGCTGATTGAAGACTGGCAGGTTTCACGAGAATGCGCTGTGTGATCGGCTGGTGGCTGGATGTACTTATATATGCTAACCGTTATCACTCGCAATGTATATCTTATCTCAACAACGCGCATATACACGCATGTTTAAGTAACAGCATAGAAACATAAACAATAAAAACGAGTCTTGCTATTTTGAGTTAGAGAACTTCGAGTGCCTGACGCGTCATACTAAATTAAAGCTGTAAGCCATTTGTTAAGTACGCTAAATAAAATCAAGTTAATGCACTGAAAGTAGCTTTTGATTGGTTTGAATGATTGCCTGAATGAAAGTTCTGAATGTCGACTAGCATTTGTAACAAAGCTTGAAGACAAAATGTAAAGTAAAAGCTTCAGCATTACTGATTCCGACAACAGAGCTTAGCGTATAGTTAGGAACCATTATCGTAACTTTTGTAGGTGTTGCATTGCCACTACAAGAATTTTCCCTTAGCCCCTCCTAAATATTAAAAATATTATTAAAAAGTGAATTGAATTTATTTAACACATATTTTCTACACTCTTGCTAAGTAGAAGTAGTAATAATAATAGTATAGTAAACATATTTTCAAGTCAAACAAAGCTGACTGTCAGGCTGCTGTTAAAACCTGTGATACCTATCAAAACCAAATCCGGCCACATACGGATAATATTGGCCACGTCATATTTAACGCAGACCAATACCCCCCTCTGCTGTGTCGTCGCGGTTAGGTCTTTCTTCGTATTTCGTCATTATTAGGTTAGGAGCAGACGATCTGATACTCGATGAATGATTACAGCAGTATTAGTTGACGGTAACGGCAGTCGGTTGATAATGTGACGCCGTTTATAGCGTACTCTGATGTGTCCCTATCTTATCTCAGCCATTATCGTTGGTACATAGCAATATGAAGGTGTTCCTCACAACTCTTCTTCGCCCTCTCGTTGGTTCGCTTCCCGGCTTCGTCCCCTCCACCCCGTTACCTCTCTTTAGCCTTTTCTAAAAAAAATTCTTTCCCCTAAAACTACATCGTCATCGCTTTTGCGGGCCCGAACGACATGGCGCCACTTATCAAACTGGTCAATCCATCCTTGTTCGTCGCGGTACTCAGCAAACACTGCCAGGCTAAGACTGAGGTAGAACTAGTTGCTTTTTGAGACCTTGTCAGACAGCACAGCGACCGAAGCTACCACGCTGGCTACCGAGGGTACCGAAGTGCTCCTGTCGACACCGCCCAACGAGACCAAGAGCGAAGCCCTAACCGAGGCCGATAGCTGAGTGACAGGAACATTTGGAGGGGGGGGGGGGGGGGTTTATCTACATCCCTTATAGATCTTTCTCTAGGCAATTCAGGAAGGAAAGCGTCCTTCTGCTTTGCCCACTGCCTTTTCTGCTCCATAAAAATAGTTTTCCCTCTCTTCTACGTAAATGGTATATAAACCATGCTATAAGATCACCTGCAAATAGTTGGACGGTGGCGTGGCGGTTTAGAGACCTTTTGTCGTTGGCAGTCGCTGGTCTAGAAAGTGAGCAGCTTAGGTTCGTTTTAAAAGGTAATCGGACGGTTCACTATTTTTTATAATTGACTAAATGGAGATTGCCTCCAATAGCAGATACTGTTAGCGGCTACTGGAGTAAACTGGACAACTCTGTTGTCACTATGTATCTGTTTTGATTGTATTTGTCTTCTGGTAAATTTTGGCTTCGTGCGTGCTTTTTTTTTTTTCGTGTTCTGTTGAGCTGGTGCATTTCCTTAAGTATTTGACTACAATAGCTGCTTCATAACTTAAAGAGCATTATGCAAATCTACACAAAAAAAAAGTTGCAAAGTTAAGGCTAGAAAATTTATCTGGCTGTTCTTAGTAGATATTGCCTTTCCAATTACGATAGGTTGTGCCACCCTGCTCTGGACTTTTTGTAATAACACGCTGATGTGCGTAACCTACCTGGGCTTAAGGTTGAATTTAGCAGTACGGATACATAAGTATTTATACGTAAAGGAGACCGGCAGTGAAGTATTGATTAACAAAATATTCAAAATGTGCTTTTTACGATGTAATACGGCGGTGGGTTAACCAGTTGAAAAATGGTACCTGGACGTTGGAGTCCGGGACGTTACTGGTTCGATTTTGCCAACGCCCCTATATACACGACATATATGTGATTAAACAAAAGTCACACTTATAATATAGTGCATGCACCTTTTTGATCGTAGTCGATATCGTTCTACGAAGTCGATCCGGTTCTAGATAATATCAATCACACTTGTTCCAAGTTTTTTTTTCCTGTCTACGAATCGCATCTCCGTAAGTGTATTCGAGTGGGCGTCAGGTGAAACGGCTTCGTCAATCATCGATTATCGAACTGTGGAACTAGCGACATAAAATGACAGTTAGATTTGCAGTCTGTTTTTCCCTCCTTTTTCTTCCCCATCGTTCACGCATGGCTCCCACAGCAGAGACGTCCGCCCACCCGGACGATAGCAGATTCGTGGCCAGTTTAATTACTACTACCCCGCTGTTAACTGTAGGGCTTCGTTCCTTTCCTCTTCGGCCTTTGCTGCGTCGATTGTGCCTGAGTTCACCGCAGCTAGCAAACGAGTCCCGCGCCACCAGCCGCTACGATGATGACCGACTTTTCCTATTTTTCTTTCTGGCTGTACCGTTGACCATTAGCACTCCGTTATTCTGAAAGTGCACTTAGCCAGGCTGCCTTTCTTCTGTTCCCTACTTTGCCGCTGATGTTGATCCTGTTTCCCGGACCAAAGTACAGCGGAAGCCGGCGACACAAGGGGATACTTTGCCATCCATTTAGCAAATTGCCACGATCTCCACATCCCGATTCCAGGAAGCGTCGGTTGACTGCTCGTGCAATTGCAAATTTAACAGCGGTGACGATGGTAGTATCAACGACAGAAGCAGAACTCGCGTGAGAGGTTGAGCCAGCGGCAATAACAGTAGCCTGTAGACGGAATAGAACGGTGAATCTGAACGAAACTCTGAACACCAATGGATATTTACCCCACTGATTTATCGTCGTATGGCCGATCGGCTGCATTCATTTGTGAGACTACCACTGTGCGCCGGCCATTGTCCTTCTGCTATCGCCCGCGATACGGAGCATGCGGCGAAACCTATTTTCCGGCTGACCGGCCGCTCTTTCCTATAAGGAGTGAGCGATAGTAGAGGAATGGAACGTGCTGGAGACTGATTGAGTCGGTATTCACCCATTATCGCTAAAAGTGTTTATATGAACTGTTTTTCTCTACTGGTAAAACTCTCCAGTATTATTACTATTACAGGTACGCGATACTGGATTCAAGGCGTATCATGCAATCGGTGGGTCGTGAGTGTTTGAGTGCAATTGGGATTCCGCCTGTAAGTGCTGCTGAATCACTTACGCCTATTCCATCATCAAAGTTGACATACTTAACTTATATATTGGCAATAGAACCCTGGGTCACCTTGTGCGATATCTGCAATACTACAGTGGAACTTAAATCCGAAATCAGTGGCCGAGTCATATAATCACAATATGGCTATATAATAACAACAATTAACGTCCTTTTGCAGTTTCGTCAGAGCGGTCTTCACGTGCTCCGTGTAATGAATGCTACAGTGGAATTTAAGCAGCGTATTGAAGCATTTCGTTCTCTTGTTGCTACACAAAGTATGGTGGATCTATTGAGAGCTTAGCGATGTCAATCTTATCTAAATTCCATAGTGTATTACGGCACGTGCAACTAAGCCTCAAACGATTGCCTTCCACATTAATTTACAACCAGTAGAAATTCATTATTAATTATTAACTTGAGCAGAGGAGGCAAAGCCGCTAATCGGCCTTTGATTAATTAATCCAGGATGAAGGGCGCGGTGACACTATTGACCCGAGTTCTATGTTCTATCTGCGCATTTGCCCAGGACTATGCATTCTGTCACCAAATGCCCTCCCACTGTCTCCAAGTTTTCCTCTGCAGTATATCAAACCTGCGTCCCAAGCTCGTTGCAGAAGACCTTTGGGTCGATTAGTAAAATTCCAAACATAGTTTGATAAACCGGATGCTGCGTACATACATACACACGCACTGTTACGGATGCCCATAAAATAGTCACGTGAATTTTCACCGTTGCGTTCTTCAGTGTTTTCTTTCGTTCCTCGTTCCGTAAAATCTTAGTTTCTTTCTCTGATCGAATTGACTCAACAAATGCACCTTGTATTGCGGTGGTTGCTGTGCTGAAGCTTGTTCGACGATTTCGCTGTGGCAAGCCCTTGATCATTTTCGGCGCACTGTTACCGTTCCGCCGGTTTACCGGTAGAACATCTTGGTCTCCGACAGGTAGAGTCACCACACGTTGACGCTCTCAATAAACAGTCGATTTAGGGCTGTTGTCGTTTTTATCGTACAGGCAGCATTACAGCGGTCTGCGAACTCATACACGGCAGGTCCTTCTTTAGTCCTTCTCTCTTAATGTCAGGTCAAAGTAGCAGCTTATGGTGATCCAATCATGCTTTAATTTCCGCCTTCTGGACGTTGCTCCCTTTTTCTTGAGTCCTGTTATGAGTGTGTATGCACAGCTTCGTTTTCTAGAACGATGTTGCGGTTTTATAGGCGCTGGACACTCTATGTTTCGACATTCTACGTGGGGTATCGCTATTAGGGCATTCCATCAGACGGCCGGCTTCCAACACGAAACAAAGTCCATCTATGCTCGGGTCCGAATCTAGACCACAAGGTTTCCCTAAGGTTAGCAGGCAAATACGTTACCCGGTAAGCTATCACCCTGGGCCCTGAGCGCATCTATCCGGCCTTGCACTTTCCGACGGGTTACCATTTGATACTGGCCGAACTGCTATCTACCCCTTTTCAACATACCGTTAAGCTGACGACTGATTGGCCGCTATTACTTACCGAAAAAAGTCGTTGAAACGGAGGGAAGGGTCAAAACAATTTTTTAATTCGATAGCTGACGTACAGAAAAACCTATACGGGTGGTTGAGTTCCTTTCTTATCAGGCGTAGACCTCCGACCTAGCAAAATGAAGGACTCATTTCGCTAAGCTGCCTTTGGCGGTGTAGATTTGTAAAAAAGTCCATCGACCCGAATGGCATGCTACAGAGACATATCTTCAGAAGTTCGCTTTCCGGAAGTTCCCGGTGGAGCCTTAGTTTGGACAGGTTTGCGGTCCCATGTAGCTCGTGAAGAACTGCCCACAGTGAGACGTCAAGTGGCAAATGGGAGAAACTTCGAAGTTTGCGATTTCCGTTCCCACCTTTGGGACCTCCTTGTAAAGAGCTCACAGCCGTATCGATTTAGAAAATCCAATTAAATCGACGACGGTGCTTACTTTGCTACGTAAGATGGTGACAGACGCCTTCTAAGTGACTCGAGACTACGCAAGTAATTGAAGTTAATTCTGATGAATTCTATAGGGTTATCAGATAAAGCGCATAAAGCCGACGGAATAATTGATGATTATCTATTATTATAGCCATATCGTAAACCAAACTAAACAAAATATATTTGCCTGTGAACACTATAAGTACACTTTGAAAAAGTCATTTTTAATGTTAGACGGAGGTAAACTTCAATTACCACTTGCTGCGTAAGTTAAAAAGCTCGTATATCCAAACGTATGGGTTGCTTGTATTTGAGCATTACGATTTTCCGATCTAACTTGACCGGATGCCTCATAATCGCTAGCTCAGAATCTGATCATTAACAGTAATGATAATGTTGACGAAAATCTAGACTTCTACCTTTTTTGCCCTATGTAACGCAGCGTCAAGTCATGTCGTTTGGCGCCTAACAAAGTCATAGAAGCTTAACACGTGTCACCTTAATAATCAATGTTATTAAAACGGCTATTATTATTTATACTAATAACAAAAATCTAGAACTGTAGAAAAAATATATATAGGATAGGTTTTTTTTAAAATAATTTTATCATACTTATGAGTTTGCAAATAAATTCGATTACGTCTTTGGTAGTCGCACTAAATAGGTATCGGTAGGCGCCGGTCGTATACGTTACCCCAAGTGTCGATAAAAAAAATTAGTGACAAAAGGGTTAATATCCTAATCATATCCGTCGGCTGCCCATCATCACAATATGTCGTCACTAAGCAAGCGGCGGAGTCGAAGTAAGCACTTCTCTGGGCAAGCCTAACGACGAGATCTGTGCAATGTTGACTTCGATCAGTCTTTGATCATCGCTTTTGCGTTTCTACCCTTCACAAAGAAATATCTACCTACGGAGAAAGCAAACGCAGTCTGAATGTATGTCTACAGAGAGAAACTTCCGTTTCAATGAATCCTGCCTCTCTCCTAGGCAGAATCAAAGAGAAAAAAAAAAGCTTCGTAACAACAAATACTTGAAAAGCAGCTGTTGAAGGTCTCCGTCGTCGGTGGTGAACAGTAGCGAAAAGCAGAGGGGACACGGTCAGGGGTTCGGGGGTCGGAATGAGAGGGAGAAAACGCAGAAGGTAGAAAGGTTAGGGTAATCGGGGAATAGCTTTAATTTATTACTGCCATGTCAACAAGCAGTCAGCAAAATAAACCACGAGCAATAGTCATCTCGTTTTTCGGTTAAGTAACGCTTCACAGGGATGTGTCTGGGGGGCGGGAATGAATATACTTGCGTGTGTCATTGTATATAGGCGAGAGACACAATACGGCTTACATGTCCATGTTGACTTATGTATATCTTCGTTTGTAGTTAGCTGCAAGGCATCTTCTTTTTTACGGACTATAACCAACTTCAGCTGTTTACGCCATACGTTACATGCTCTCTGCAAGACATGCCCAAAGGTCATGATAAGTAACTGAAGCCAGTACCGTACAATCCTCTCCGAAACCTCCGAAGCTTGAAACTATCGTAACGATAAAAGAAAATCATTCTAGATAGAGAACACGCTGCTTGTGTTACCGTACGTAGAGTACATTCAATGAAACTGATGGGGAAAAATTAATTCACAATGCATAGCAAGTTTCCGATCAGCTGCCTAAAAGCGAACTATTAAAATTAAATAAACTTGGAATAAAGCCACAGCCAGTTCTTAGCCAGCAATTAAACATTGCTTAGATAACGTCTACAGCTGATTTTGAATCTGGTGCATCTTACGTGTCTCTGAGTTTGGTAAGCGAACATTGATTGTTAGCCTTAGGGAAACTGAACCCAGGTCCTGATTTGCGGTGCACAGGTACCATCATCGAGAAAAGCCAGAAAAACTCAAATTGTACCTGGTGACCCTTAATGTAATAAACTTATACAAAGTAACGTATCTATGGAGGTAAACACACCTGATCTATTCTGTGTTTGAAATACCCTTTCCGTTTAGTCAAATATTATAGCTTAGACTTTGTTCAACTACACCTGACAACCATCTTCTGTTAAGCATTACATAGTAATTGTACGCATCTAAGAGTCACTGTTAGACGTTTCAAGTCGAGAGATTGTTGCTTCCATAAAGTGATAAACATGACCAGCAGACGATGAGCATTTAAACAGAGCTCCATCCATGAGCGAAGATATCAGCCGCCATCACCTCGCCTTCTGATTCTAGCGTCATCAGCCAATAAGGGATTACTATTTGTAAAAGTTTGTACAGTTTCTGTTTGTTGAGTATGTGTTTACTGGCTTGCGTCCCATGCGGCCCGTCTTTCAATTCCTCATGTTGACTCTCTGGAATTGAACGAGCTTATGAGTGCATCGCAAAAGATCTTCAGCGATGAGCTTACGTTGCGATTGCCATAAACTAGGAATAATATTAAGCTATTAAATACGGCTAGATGTTCCAAATAGATGTAGATTGGATTTACTCAACGCGTTCTAGGCAGACTATATACATATATATATATATATATATATATTAAAGGAACGTCTTAATTACTAAATTTTGAACGTACTGTAATATGTAAAAGTCTAAGCGTTCCTGGTTGTTTCGAAGATGAAGTATATTACTATAAAATCTTTTGACCTGTTAAAGAGTATATTTACCAAAGAAATGCTTTGTGAAGTTTTTTTTTTAAGGAAAATACAAAGCAGTAACCAGTAACGCTATGGGCTTTCGAAGGTCATTGATGACATTTTTGCACGCTCTTCAAAATTCAAACTTGAAAATAAGCTAATTGATTTATTTAGAATGATCTACGCAGACCAGTTACATTAAGCAGAAGGTTTCAATAGAGGTACGAAATGTCTTTGAAGATATTTTTCATAGAGGCTTTGAGAAGAGTGCATCTTTTGGCTGCTCGCGTAAAGGTAGAAAGTATTTAGATCGGCAGTTACTGCGTCGGTCATCTTTAACTGCAACGGGAAGCACCTTGTTTTTTAGAAAGCAAGCCTTTCTTAGCCCGCCCGTGGAATTAAAAAGCCCTACTAAAAAAGACAGGACGCCTAGATGGACTGCCAATGAATTCCTTGTTTTACAGCGACTCACGACAGTACATTCTGCAAGATTGCAAAAAAAATCACAAAAACAAAAATTGTTTTTCTTTACCTGGATGAGTTTTCATACTATTCTAGTTGATATCGCCTACTTTTTTTCTAGATCTTAGATTGTTCGGCGTCAACCTTCAAGAAGTTTATTTCACAACCATCAAGTAGCAAAGGGCGCGTTTATTTTTGTATACTGCGTCAATAAAAACTTACCGTGCCCTGCAGGCAATAGTTCTTTAGGTTACTTCAGCAGGTGGATGTTCTACGGGACCTACGGTGTGGTGCTATCATTTGTTAGCTAGAGCTTCGATTGCTGCATTGCAATATTTTCTAGAGTTTTAATGTTTTTCCTACTTTAGCTCGATATGAAGCGCCGACTTTGAGAGTAAACATAAGGGATTATAGGGAATAATATATGGACAGTCGTTGAACTGCTTGTGGCTAAAATTGAAACAGAACTTTTTGACAATGGAAACCTTGGCTTGACATTTTTTAGCTTTGTTTTTCACGAATAAATTATTTCAATACAAGTCTCTTCTCAGATTTTTTAGAGGGAACTTTTGAAAGCATTTAAAACTTCCCGTTAGCGTTTTTCTAGTTCTAAAATATACGCCTGTGCTATGAAGCCTATATATGGTAACATCTATAGAAGAATTTGCTTCGAACTATCGTTGTCCGCCAATAGGAATCAGAAAGTGGAGCAATTTGAACGATCTTTGCCCTCAAGATTTAATCGTAATATTGATGTTAGGTTAGGTAGAGAAGCTGTTGAATCAGCTCTTTTCAGCTGTGTCAGAACACGGAGCTTCATCGCTTTGTACAGCATGGAAAAGTAACTCGAAGCTAAATCATACCTGTAGAGCTGGAAAAACTTATCAGAAAGAAAGTCTTATGGTTGAAGATGTATTAAAAATCCTTAAAATTAGACGGCTAGCTGACTTTAGGAACTGCTTGTAAGGCAAATTCAGCTGTAAGGAAATGTTCATTTTGCTTATTTAGGGAGCTCATTCTCAAAGTATGCTTACGAATAGCTTTTGGCGCAGGGTAGCGGCTGACATTTTTTAAGCAAACGATTAAGAAATTGTAGATAAATAAACTAAAATCTGATTTAAGAAATAAATCGAAGCTTTTAGGTAATTGGCATAAAACACAATATAGATAACAAGTAACTTTATTCACTTTGACCGGTGGTGTGATTTCATGATTGGTTTAGTACAATTAAAAACATGCCGTGGTATTTAAGGTCCCCCCTTACCATACATAGAGCCTCGTGTGACTAAGGCCTAGTTATTAGTTATATTTCCTGGATCACATCTTTGTTGTTACGGTTTGTGGGAAGAGACACCAATAGCTTCTTAGTGGAAAGTATAAAAATCAGACTCTAGTCAACTGGATATCGATCGCGTCATTCATCGCCTCAGGTATAAACATCTTCTGAGAAACTACGAAGCTTCTACAATAGACTCGTGACTTTTCCTCTACAATTTTATACGTAGAGTTGACTAAAACTTTATATACCGCAGCCCAACATTAGCAACCTAAACTATTCGCTTGGTACAATAGGTGTTAGTATTAAATCAGGAAGGTCCTGTGCCGTCTGTATTTCGTTTGTTAACAAAACCATGTTTCGGTTGTCCTTGCAACTTACTACTGTTAACTCTGCACGCGTCGTCTGAGACCCTATCAAAGTAATATTTTTAACATAAGAATAACAACACGTATATATCATCTGATAATGGTACGCAGTATAGCCTTGTTTCCAGTAGGCGACGCGTGTATATGTTAGATAAGTGTTTGTACATCTGTGCGTGTGTGATCGTACTAATAACAAGATTACGCACCGTACCGCTAGAATATCAATCGAATGTATCTAGACCTCTTTATCCGGCCGCATCGCTTGTTCAAAACTCATCTTGAGAGTCGATAAGTTTTTCTTATAATACGGGTCGATGATAAATAGGGGTGATTTTTTAAAAAATGGCGCCCTTGCTACTGGCACAAATGTCGTCTACACAACTCAGCAGTGATAAGGCATCGATGTTACTGTAACTTTTTCTTTGCAGTCTGGAAATCCTGTGTTAGGAAATGGTCTTGATAATGAATCGGACGGCTGTCGATAATCGTTACTTCTATTGCTACTAATATCGCTTGATCACTGTTGTCGAAATTACCTAGGCAGTGATCCCAGACTAAGTCGTTTATAGTTGTGTAATAGCGGAAACATTAAATGAAAATGGAACAGTTACTTCTAATAGAAGAAGACGGCATGTTCAGTCTAAGAGAGGAATCATATGTAGTTAGGTATCGTAGAAAAGCTGTGCGTTAATCTTTGTTGAAATTGCGTTTGTTGAAGATGTTCTTAATTGCATCTAATATAACCCAAAAACTATGTGGAGATCTCACCCGATTAAACTTGTATCGGTCCACGTAGGAAAACTATTTTTTTTTTTAAAAATACCAAAATGTATAAATAGTATTAATGCTAACCAGGCTAGATTGACACCCCTTCAGATATGCGTTAGACCGCCGAGACTATATATGAAAGTATATTAACACAGTCAGTTTGTTAAAAATTCCAGCTTTTACTTTGTATCAGTCGATGTACATATCATGTTGAGTGTAGGGGTGTTATTTTCATGTAAAATTTTTACGTTTCTAAAGTACGTTTTACCATTCTAAGAATTTTAAACCGAAGATCTCGATAAACGCTAGGCTTCAGAGTAGTCAGCATGTCGCCACTACTTGCTTCTGTCTTCGTAGAAAAAAAGTCAAACGATGGTCTTGGGGTTGTAATAGTAATTGTTGTGGTAGTAGCCAGTGAAACGTGATTCTAGCAGGCGATAGAATGCTGGCGTTAGCTCGAGCCCGATCGAAAACACAACAACTTGGGGTGATTTCGGCGAAACACGCTGAAAGAGTGATTGTAGGCCAAACCTAAACTCAGGTGTCCTGAGTTTCAATATCAGAGGTTTTGAACTGGTTCAACCTCGTTCAGCAGCAGTAGTGCGCTTGCCATCACCTATCAATACCCAAAAGCCAACATTCCCTGTTCCTTTCTCTAAATTTTAACATTCAGTTTCGCCATTTCATTTTTATAAGGCGATAGCCAGCATCTAGAGGCAGGCAGGAAGATAGCCGCTCTTATTAGTGATGCGATTCAACTGTAAACCAAGGATATGTCTCATTTCATAAGTCCAGTAAAACGATTTTAACTTGTTGCTTAACGGCTTATTGTACCCTTCCTGCAAAATGCAAACTTACTTTTTCAAGTAGCTAAAACTTCAAATCTGTGTGTTACCGCGTGGATTGCGATCCGCATTAGCTAACATTGTTTTGAGTTATTACTATTATAACAATGTTATTGCTGGAATAATTTAGAACATTCCGCCAATTAACGCGCGCGCACACACCCATAAACACACAGACACATACGCGAACACACACTCACACATAAACATACACATACCATCACACACAAATATCTATACATATATATATATGCAACTTGCTCGAAAAACAAAGACAAAGATCTGACTTGATAATTTGTATATCTAAAGAAAAACAGAGATACCTAATAAAATTGATGCACTTAAGTGCGTACAAAACCTAAAAAATAGGCCACACTATATAATATTGTATAATTTCCAGCCCGCTCATTTCCAAATCATCTAATAAGGACACGCGCATTCATCGAAATTGGCCTATCGGTTAGGTATTTTGGGTACGTGATTTTTCATTATGCCTGAGACTCTTGAAAACCAATTAAATTTATTCGTTTATGACAACTAATTCGATTCCAAATCACATCTACCGAAGGTTATAAAAGTTCTGGTATGGATCGGATGCCCGCGCTTGGTAACAGCTGTTACTGACGAGAGGTGAGCAGTGGAGGCAGCGTGTGGAAACCTTCCAACATCTGTCGCATCAGATCGAAGGCAGACGAACTAATGTTCCCAACTCTTCGAAGACGTTAATTGTGGACAATTTCCGCATTTGCTTCGTGTACCGCAATGGTCTTGTTTCTGTTTAGCGGATCGCCAATTTAATGATTTATAATAGGCGAGCCTTATGTATTATTTGGGTTCGAGCGCCTGCGGTGACTTTGCAATTTAATAAATCGCAAAGTCACCGCAGGCGCCAATCCTGGAGACGCTGCTCTGGCATCTTTTCTGCTCCTTTCTGTATGAACTTTCTGGAACAATAACAAAAATAAATGTTTGTCGAATATATTTTGTAACTACAATGAAAAATCTAACCAAAAATAACAAAAAGCAGCACTCCTGTTTTCCCATAGCATGTAACAGACATAAAACAAAAAAACTGCTCCCTGGCGTCTAAACGTATAATAATATTCATAAATTACATGAGCTAGTTGTCGTAACGTTTGGATGCCAGTCACTGTAGGAATGCTGCTTTAGGATGTAAAAACGAGCCTGAACCTTCGATTGCTCGTCGCCCTGTGGGCAAATGAAGCGCCGACCTTCGATCGACCGTATCAGTGTGAACAAACAAACAACGCATTTGTTTATATGAAACAAATCACTCGCATTTCATCGGTAGTGTTGAGGACGACAGAATTTGAAGTACTAATTTTGCAAACGATGCACCCATTCTCACATTTAGTAACTTCTGTGAAGTTTTCATATCCACAGAATTAGTACCTCGTGTATGGTGCCCTGAAATTGAGTCGAAAGGCCGTTCAGCGGTACGTACCAACAGCATCAACTGAAGATAAGGTTGAAAAGTTTCGAACAGCAAATGTTTTCCAATTACTAGGTCAACTTTTTTGTTGTTCGATCGAAGGCTCTCAGCGCCGGGACCCTCGCAACGCATAACCTTGTCTGATACTTGCCCTATCATGTATGCGCTACTTTTTCTATAGCTGGTCAAGCCGCTCTGCCCGTACTTGTAGACACTTACAATTAATAAAGCATTATTTACTAGCGTACTGTGTTTATTATCGTACAAATTAAGTAGCGTTTTCATGGCTATCGGATTGGCGAGCCTATCTCAACGAGTGTCGATCTATGTGTCTCTCAAATACACGTTGTTAACGGCTAACTAAACGGACGTTATTAAAGGCGTCTCATTATTATGAGTGTCCATGGCTCCCCAAGCAGCTGACCTTATCAGAAACAAATAGAAAACATTAAGGAATTTAATAGGCAAAATTAGTAGCGTATCGAAATCTATCGAAGCAACTCTTTCCAGAAGGTGCGCGATAGGTCTATTGGATCGACAATTGCAGAAATCAGGCAATCTAAGAAATGCCGTAGTCGTATCGTACGAACAATAAACAACGTCTGTTTATAAAAATAAAAACTAGCGCCCGCCAATACGTCCAATGGCTAATCGTATTTGATTTCATAGCAGTAATAGGAATCGTCTAGTCTTCTTGCGAAGGATTCCTTTGGTGCGCCACTTCACCTATAGCTCGACAAGGGGTGTAACTTATCATGGGTCAGGCCTCACTGTTGGAACTTGTATAGACATGCTGCAGTAACAACGAGGCAATGAGCTGAGGTCTAATTCAAGCGTTCTTTAGCAAATAATATTTGCGGACTAACTCTGCTTATTACCTCAACGAGTTCGCTGCGAGCCGAAGTATTTTTACAATGTCGCACGCATGCGTATAACATCCTCTGCAAGTATCGGCATACCCGCTATCTCTATACGTGCTATTTTTTGCCGGAATTTTTCTATTAGTTCCTTCCTTCTTCTAGCTATTTATAATAGCCCTATAAACAACGGAAGCTACGTCATATAGTGGTCGTGTGAGGACAAGTTATTGGATTGATCGTGCCATAGGTCTTTCAAACAACGACGAAAGTTGTGCACATGCTGTGTTTCTAAAACATGCTGCGGTCCTCAATAAGGCCCCTATGAATATTCTCACCTACATGGTACGATTGGAAAGTAAATGGTGACTGATTGTTCCCTGCAATAGTTCATATGTCAATAATGTCAATTTCGGGATTTCTTGTGTGGATCTATTGTATTTAACTATGCTCATGTCGAACCAGACTATTCCTTGGCTGGGGATAGTGTCATCAGTAAACGCAGGATAAAGTAGAATATTATGTATATATAGGTAACACATTGAATGCTTACTGAGAACTGTTTGACCTATTCTTACAGTATATTATATCAAGAAGATATAACCTAGAATATAGATTATATATCTTAGGATTGTTTCCAACGATCTAGACGCTGAACTAACACATATTTTTGGCGGAATATAGATGTTTGGCTATCCCGTTCCGTTTCGCTTTATTAACGTGTTTGTTTGTCGTTTGGGTGCAAGGGTGCATGTTATCTTGAGTTTAGAAGTGCGTTCGGGAAGCGTCGAGCACTGTGTGTGAGCCGTCGTGCTAGTTTCTCTACCACGTAGATCATGCTGGAAAAACATTCTTCCGACTAATGTTATGTATCATATTTTTACGAACACCTTCACATTGCATAGGTTAGATTATAGTTTATTGCGTAATTAGATGTAAGGAACCTATCCATGGTTAACATGCGAATCTACTGCCGTCTGAGTTATATGGAGAACCTGAAAGACGTTAGGCACGTTACTTGTAACCGTGCTTCCACCGCATACTTCAGCTGTGTTTAACGATCTCGGGCACACTTAGCAAAATGCAATAAAAGCAAGGACAAGATCGACGGCCAGAAATTACACATCTGAGGAACATATCGAAGAGGATTTCTGTAAACAAATGATTAATCAAAAACTTATACTCATTTTTCTAAACCTGCTTATGCTATTATATGCACAAGGTCGAAACAACAACATTTGAGAGTTACATTATAGCTATGCCCGGCGCTAACGGATTTTTTTTGGTTGAACTTAATTGTTATTGTGAAATATCTCTTTGTAGAAAACGAAATAGTCTATTGCCACTCGTATAAGCTGTTCTTAAACGCTCCATATATCTACCTGTTATTGTTGTAGTTTTATTGTATTTTATCCAGAATTAGCACCGCCCATCCGCCTAATCTGTATCCGCAGCTAAACTAGACCTTTAGAGGTCCATCGTGCAGGCCTCCAGTCCATTCGTTACGAATGAGTTGCCAACTCGAAACCTTCATTGACCCCATTTACGACAGCTTCACCTGTCCACTGAGTGAATTTTATCTATCAATATATTAAAGCAGCCTTTATTTCCTTTTCATTCTCGACGCTGCCTTCGGACACACGCACTGCGTCCGATCCGTTTCACAATATTTTATATGTACCTATGCCTCGTCATTACTTCGGAATTAGAAAAAATTCAAAAAAAACCACAAGCCGTAGGCTAAATCCAAGGCAAAAAGTGCATGCCGCGGAGCATTTTGCCTGCGTTTAAAATTGCGCGCAAAAATTAAAACTCCAAAATCTCTAGGTCGCGGCAGTCAAGCGAACCGCTTTTAGCATCCTATCTAGCTCCTCACCAGATCAACACTGTCAGCGAAGCTATGAACAACTAGATACCATATAATCTAGATACGGTCGGGTGTCTTCATTCCGGTGTCAGAAAAAGTATATTTTGTCCTGCTCGAAGTCGTCTGTGCCTAGCAAGAATCGAGTCCGCAAAGACTAATTTCTTTCAAGCTGGCCAAAAACAAACAGGTAGTACGTTGACGATTGAGTAAAACCGAACTAAAATTTGATTTCTATAGTTCAAGAAAAATCGGGCACCACGTGAATTTCGACTGTGCCTATAGGATAACTAGGCGTAGATGCGTACTAGAAGCAGCCAAAAGTAAAACCATGGAGCTTTTCTTCGAACGAAAAATTAAAATCCTCCACTTTTTAGGTCAATCGTAAAGTGTATAATTATATGTAAGACTTTGACGATGTAATATGTTTGTAAACACACACTCTAGCCACCTTTCGGCTGCATGAGTTATGGTTGACCTAAATCCTAGGTTTCATGCGCCGTGTAAGTGCAGTTTTGTGCTCCAAGGCGAAACGGTTCCAGGAGCCCCAGGGGTACACAGTGATTGTATGCCTCGAAAAAAATTCCACTGATATTTAAAATGTAATTTCAAGTGAGTTTAATATGGCAACATATATCGCAAGTTTAAGATAGCTGCTTACCTATCGGATATTTGAGGCGGTATGAGTAGGAAAAAGCTGTAAGAAAGTCGCTTACTGTAGTTAACGCCCAATGCTGCCTTTGTGATGGATCGGATCGGGACCATTGTTCTTCACAGATAGTTTCTGTTCAGGAAAATCATGGCACACAGACAAAATTAAATTTTCGTCATTCTAGTTTACCGTAGATGCAGACACTCTTTTATATGGAAGAGACTTAGATAATAGAAGAAGTGTGTTTCTATTCCCGAGCCGCGTAACAAAATCTTATCATAGCATTCGACCAACCCGAGCTATGATTATCGAACGACACGAAAAGAGTTGAATCCATAATTATTCATGATTTTGATGACGAGCAAAATTAACGAACAGGAATTGATTGGCGGTACATAAGAGGAGCCCCAGTATAAACATATGCTTGCAGCAAGCGAATCACCCAGATCCAGCAGGTTAACGGAAACGTATCAATGAAAACGGGACATGTCGAATTGCGATAGTTTTAAAGGAAAAGCTGGTCAATTTTTTTTTTTTTTTTATCAAATACGTAATGCCTAAATGATCGTATAATTGCACATCAAACAGGTAGAGTTATTCGATAAAACGTCGAATAAATTTACCCTATTTCATTGCTGTGTCATGTGCTCTGGCCAAAGATAAAAAGTAAGTTTCGTGTGAGTTAAGCACTGCAGGTGTATTGCCGGTCACTGGGTCATGCCCGGTAACCGCCAAGCACGCTTCAATAGATATCAAACTTTATCGCTGTTACGCCGTCGTACAGTCATTTCGATGGGCATATGCTGTTAGTATAAACTATGCTCCACCCTGTGCTCTGTTCGTTTAACAATTACATTAAACTCGAGCTACACTCTCGTCCGCTTCCCAAAGAGTATTCAAACAACGACACGAGCATTAAGGGATATTAGGACCATACACATTCGTAACAAATGATCCTGGATTAATTCGATTAGCTAAAGGTAGAGGCAAAAGCACAGCAACCACTCCAGGTCCTGATTGTACCTGCTGTACCATCCTGGAGCCGATGGTAGAAAGAGATTTAGTATGCACAAGCAAGCATTTGTTGTGAAAAGTGCTCTTGCTGTCTGGAAAGCCGTTTTGCTGGAAGACATCCGAGCGACATCGTAACATTGTAAGAAAGAATTTCATTCTACCTATCCTTTGGCTGGTTCTCAGTGGCTTGTATCCCAGTGGAAGGTGGTTACTCTATTGCCATTGACATATACTCTATTCAAACTCTATTGAGCGCCTTGAAGCAGTTGTCCTATTAATTAGCCAAGTCAAGGTCTAGATTTTACTCATTTATGCCGATCGTCGATGAACAATGTTAGCCCATCACTAGCTTACAATTCGTATGCTTTCTCAGAAGATCTTCAGTGTTCTCGGGATGTGGCTTTCGAGCTGATAAAAATAAATTTCTTAATACTAGAACAGCTTGATGAAAAATGTAGAGCAGAATTAGCTAAACGTATCTGACGGACGGACGGAGTAGTTATAAAACTATACCAAGCTGAAGAAAGATGACGGCAACGAAACAATTACTAATATATATCGAATCTACGACCTACTTTCAAAAATCAATTCATTTATTGTATAGTATAGAAAAAATAAAATTCGAACATGTGTCTCTGCTTTATGGTAGAATTCTTTTTCAACCTCGTGTTTAGGGTTGTGTTAATCTATATCAAAAACCGGGCGCCAATACGTTCGGATCTAAATAAATAAAAATTAAGTTAAGATTATTACAAAATGGAGTAAATAAATATGTCTCATACAGCCGTATTTTCCTGGTGCCTCAGAGCAATTCGCCCAGTCTTTTCAGTGTTTAACTGCTGAAGATAGACATTTACTTGCTAAGCGTAGAGCTGGGAAAAAAAATAGCTTTTCCAAATGCAGCTGTTCCTCTAGAAACATGCCTGGATCAATGCTGTTTTTCCATATGTGGTGTAAGAAGCCTGACAACGTCTCTTTTCGCCTCGCTCATGTCGTTTGAAGGGTTTCCATTGTTCTATACATCTGGCTAGCAAATGGTAGGGTAAAATTGTGGTAGCCCTGTTTGTCAATATCTCCTTTGATATTTTCGTATCTGGAAGTGCAACAAAATTTTTTCGCGTTTCTGTTTACAATTAGTGGATACAATAACTGTGATAACCACCGGTTTTTTTCCATAGTTCTTATGCGATATATCCATTTGTCAATTATGTCTTTTCGTCGTTACGATTGAGTGACTTTTACTGGCCAAGTAGACGGCGTACGTTATTACATCTTTCCACCCGGATTCAATGTGCTATCGTTGAGCGTCAGTGGGCCTGACCGGACAGAAAAACGTACGAACTACTCACATGCAATTAAAACAGATGAATACTTCTTCAAACGAGGCATCAGTATGTTTATCCTGCATTGAAATGGTCCTGCGAATGTCATGACTTTAGCATTCTCGATTTTTTCTTATTATCTGATTTTTTTTTTTTTTTTGAAATTGATTGAGAAAATCCTTAAATCAAGCGCTTTGCTTAACGAGGTTCTGCCGAAATGACGCTGAATCAGGAATTGAGTGCTCGTTTGTTATAGTTTTCGTCTTGATGCTCCACGTTAGCTAAGGCTAGTATTTCAGCAATAAAAAATGTAATTAACTAAAAAACCAGTAGTTGATTTTTATGTACATATCGCGTCGCATTGAAGATCGTTCTTATTGAGGGTAGCAATTTGTTTGTACGCCAAGTAGATGTGGTGGGTTAATCGATGAGCTTGACAAAACCACTGAGACAAACTAGATCCGTTTGTAGCAACACCGTTCGCGTGAAGCTATTGCAATTGTACTCATTCGTGTTTCGTACTTTAGTGAATATGAACATCGTTTGAATATATACGTTTCTGTAACAAAGGAAAGATTATGGAGATTATCGCACAAACCAAACAGAAAGCACTCAGATGATCTACAAATGAATATTGGTTCTGATAATGATCATAAGGACGCTGATAGATACTAAACAACAATAACTAATTATAATACAAATTTTCGAGGTAGTTAAAGCCGAACGGGAAACGTGTTTTTATCAAGTAAACGTTATATAATATAGAGCATAGTTCAAATGATTTTTTCCAATAGGGTTCCTTGTTCTCGTCGAACACGTTTGGCTATTCGACGGAAGCGCTTGTTTTTTTTCAGCAAATATCTGCGAATTTTTCTGCTTATGCAGCCACAGTTCCATCGTCGCAGAGCCATTAACAGAAATTGACTATTGTAATTATTTTATCAACATCGGCCATGCATATTTTTACAACTTACTTTATTTAAAGAAGTTCTACAATGGCTATTAGTTCGATCTGGTATTTTTTCTATTCATTGTGTCAAAAAATTGAAATTTTAATAGATATCCTAACCTTATGAATTTCTCTATTGGAAATTATCTCACGTCTGCTATAAGATAGTTGTCCCATCCAAACATTTATGCATCGCTGATTCTTTTTCATTGATTATATACCTGTTTTCTATCAATTGAACATTTGAAAGAGAAAGTAGCTAAAATAGCAACTTTGGCCCAAAAGTGTTTTTGCTCATGCCGCTATATAATTTATTAGTCTTTAGTCAACGAATCAATTTGAGCGATGACTTGCTCACAGTTGAAATGGGCGTGCCGTTCTTCGGTGCCTGGATAGCCGCCCCTGGGTTTCGCCACATGATCTGTCTCACTTAGGTAGCCTCTTACGCCAGGACAGTACGATCTAAACAATGCCTTTAATGGGCACCCTTCAACACGCGGACTCTGCGCACTAAAAATGTTAAATAATGAACAAAGGTAAAAAAAAAAAGTACGTCATTATAAATATAGCCGAAGTTACCTCTGAAGGTGGCAAGATTGCCGTTTAAGTGTTTTCAAATAACTTTAGGCTTCGATGTTTTGCAACTTGCCCCTTTGAAAAGCTTCTTCTCAAGGTAAACGAAGGGTACTTGCCTCCTCATACCGAAATCATTATATCATAGTTTCTTATCCGCTCATATCATTCGGTGGTGTTATTTCAAGAGAACTCTTCGTAGAGACAGGGAAAACATGAAGGAGCAGGATTAGTATTAGTTTCAAGTTGAATGAGAGATCTGTAAATTGTATGGATTCAGTCGAGTATATTTATCTGAGGACATTCGGTACGACTGAACGAAAGGAGTCGTTGCTTTGCCTGACGGACTTTCATCAAGCGGAATACGCGTGAAGCTGAAAAGCTCTCCTTGCCATTTGTGCGTCTTATGAGTAACAAGCGACGATCAAAGCGCATTATTTTTCTTATGCCCATAAACTTGCGACAAATGTAAAGCTTGCCCATGTATCTCAATGCACAAGTTGCTAATACTCTGTCGAAGATCTGCTCCGTGTACTCGTCCGAACAGATATGTATTTTATACACACACGTATTTGCTCGTCACGCTATCTAATCTTTAGATACATAGATCGGTTACAACTTGAATTTATTATTCATTAGTATATTTTCAAAGGACAAAAAGGTCTAATACTTCATACATCCTATTTTTCTGTAGAAACGTGTTATTGTATTGTTTTCGAGAGAGGGAGTCAATCGACAGCCATCGAATAAGGCAATAAAACTATAGAGGTTTACAGATATTGAATAGGACCATCGGCTAATGTAAGGTCGCATCAACAGGACATGCATGAACGAGATATGACTTTCTTTTACAAACGAAGTTAATATGTTAATGGATAATTTGCCCATGCTCTAACTGAGTTACGTCTTCCGCAATTAGATGGAACGGTGAATATATCTCTTTGCTCAGTTCGAAAAAAAACCGTACTGTATCATGTACTTTCTGGAACATATTTGACATAAATAACGGTCATAATCGATCTGCAAGACCGTGCCTGAAACTTGCTTTTAAGATAATGTGCTCGCCGGTCTCTGATAATAATTAAATCAATTTCAGAACTCCTGTGTGCCGGCTATCGCCATGTTTTGTCACATTTGGTAAATGGTGCAAAGCGACGATCACTGCCATAAGAAAGAGATAGCCATAAAAAAAAATTCTAATTCATGGTATTACCGAACATTTTGCGATTACGGCATCTCTCCGAATAGTCATCTGAGATAAGCTTATCCAGAACAAATAGCTTTTTAGCGATTTAGGCTTGTCACATGCGGACAGTAGGACATAGGAATAGGACCGTGATCAGAATCAAAGTTCCGGATGTGCCGTTTTATACAAACAATGGCTCAACAAACACGAATCGAATGATGCCGGATGACTACGTCGACCGCTTCGGATCCACTGGTCGCTTGGTTACTATCACGTCTTTTTACATGCATTTATAGTTGAGCTATGATTTTTGACGAATGTTTGAAATACCTGAAAATTTCATTTTGGTACCGTGTTTAATGTCGTACATACAAAATTTTGGTAACGTAGTTCCTAACAAGTCGTATGACAGCTAAATACACATCAGTTACTGCTGGCCATGTACTGAGTATTTCTATATATTTCAGTATAGTCTAGCTCCTATTAGCAGCACGTTATTATGGATAGCATAAGTTTCACTACCCTTTTGTGGCTAGATGGACTTGACATTTCGCTTACCACGACCATTGGTGATCCGATTTAGCTCTGCTTTTTTAGAGACTGTTTCTTTGGAGGGTTAAAAAGTAAAGTTTTCAAATAGTTACGTTTGTTACAGTCCGTTAATCCTTTATCGCTCGAAGCCAGCTTTATGGGCACATATAGGTAGATAAGTGCCCATAGGAAACAATAACAAAGAGCAACGTCTGACCCATTCATAATGTGCGCAATGAGTGATGCCCTATGTGACAAAGCTCTATTTGTTGACTCGAAACTTCAATGATGACGAAGACGTCATCGGTGATTGCTGACATAGCATCGTTCGAAAAGTTCGCAAACAAGTTCTTATCAAGTTTTTCTTACAATTACAGCCTCCGAATATAAATGACCGTTTAGAGTTTTCATTGAGTATTATAGCTACGTATTAGGGAAAGCTTATTCCGGCACCGCATGATTAATTCGTGGCACTCAGGACAAGATATCCGCTTGCGTAGGTAGATAAGATTGACTTTTTGATAGTTAAGGGTCATCTTTTTCAGCGATTTTAAAGGCAAAAACAAAACAATAATGTTTTCTTTCTATAGGTAACCGCTAGTCCAGCTTCACATTTATCTATTGTATCTAGTGTATGTAATGTCACAAGCTCAAAGGAGAGATATTTGAGCAACCAGATTGATTTTATAAAAGAACGCCAGTCGATTATTGGTTAAGTAGAAATATTTTTTGTAGCCCTTTTTTTCCTCACAGCAGAAAAAGACATCTATTCTGGACAGTTTAGCTGGAGGAGATAGCTTGCCCCTCTATCGGATTTGTAGGATAAATTGGTGCATAGTAAATTATGCTACCAGTATTTGCCTAGACCCACAAACTTTCTATAGGAAACACACCCCTATTTTTCGATCGACGTACTAGCGAAGCTTGTTTAGCAAGAACCAGCTTCATGTATCCTAAAATTTAAAAAAAAAAAGCAACAATCTTTGCTATGAGATACGTCTCGTTCCAAAATAACACGAACGCTATTTGCCAGCTATTTCTTACTATTATGCCTCTCACTGAGAGGATTAATTCCTGCAAAAGAAGATGTTCCTTTTCAACCTATTTCAAGTCAAAAGAGCGTTTAGTCAGCACTTTAGATCAAAATCCCGTGTGGCCATGACAATGATCCCTTCTACGGAAGCAATCAATATTGATGATCGCTAACGATCCAACGATTCCGAAGTGATTTCGAAGAGGCGCTTACTGCAGCACAAGCGTCTTAGAAATGAGTTCGTACCAAGAAATGGTCGTTCGATGCTAGCCGTCGTAAGTAATCGACTCGATCACTCGAACAAATTCATGTTTCTTCACAGACTTAGTGCGCTTCATTATACGTAAACGTAAGCTAAACATTGTTACGTCACACACCCGAGAGATGATCGATGGATGTCACAAATTGTGTCACAGATTTTTTGTTTTGTCCGTACGGCTATATTTTCGTGGACCTTGCAAGAAACCAGCGGCTTTTTTTTTTTTGGCTATGAACTATCGGTAGAGACTTTTCGATGTTTTCGCACCAATGTATGATGATTAAAAAGTCGACCTGTTAAATACTTATTGTACTACATATCCTTCATATTTTTAACAATTATTAATTAATTATAGCCCATTGATCAGCCGTATATGTGTGTGTATATTTTAACAACGTTCACTAAATATATTATAGCTGTTTATACTTTTATCATGACCCACGTATATGCACATATACCGTTATGCAAACTAGCTTCTTCGATTTCATTCTGTTGACACTCATGCCACCCGAATCCGCATTTGAATGACCTTCTCGAACGACCACGCTAACTCGGATGGTGGAAAGGCTGTCGAGGATGCAGGACGATGCTGTGTCCTTTTCATTAGCTTTGTGTTGACTCTCACACACCCAGCGGTGCACGGGATAGGCAGCACCGGATACTGTAGCGGCAAATATATTGAATAATAGTAAAAAAACTAGCAGTTGGAAAGTCTCTCTTCGCTGTAGCGTGAAGGCACATGGACAAAGAAACACACACAAAGCTCTGTTCTCTCGAAAGGCTTCTCCTTCCTTC
Source organism: Varroa jacobsoni (assembly GCF_002532875.2). NCBI lineage: Eukaryota > Metazoa > Arthropoda > Arachnida > Mesostigmata > Varroidae > Varroa > Varroa jacobsoni. The sequence goes on along the minus strand of NW_019214947.1, from coordinate 606 downwards.
TCCGCTTTATGTGCTTCACTAACTATTCAACTCAGCTTGGAGTGAACGTATCGGCTCCATCTATCCCGCGACTTATTCTAGCTAGTGCTATATGTACAATTCGTTGCAATTCGTTGATGTATGACACACTCTATTCAAAGTATTAAATCAGGTAAATGTAAGATCTGTTCATATTCCTATACGATATCCTCCTACAGGTACTGAAGAGATTAGAAACAAACTTAAATTGACAGTATCGTTTAGGGCGGCAATCTTCTCATTGAAAGAGGCATCGAATAGCACCCATGCATAATTCTAATGAAAAAGCACAATCTGAGATGAGTTAAACCAGTACCAACCTATCTGGCGCAGTACTTTCAAGGCATGAATGCTGCCCCCAACTCGCTTGCTAGTCAGGAGGAATTCTTAAACTGTCCTGCCGATCAACGGATCCCTGTCTTTGTCTTTTCTCGTATTCACTTAGGCAGTTCGTCTCGATCGTTCTAAGCTTATCCCACGTTCTATTCCTATCAACATTCACCTTCGTAACTTGTGCCAGTGAACTCGCCGGAGCGAAATAGAACCGGACGAGAACTCTAAAGCCTAGGAGTCTAAGGTTTTCCTTTC
>NW_019214946.1:0-38882 GCF_002532875.2 Varroa jacobsoni | reverse complement strand
CACAATATAACATAATATTCATGAAATGGAAAACTTGGTATCATCAGTTTGACCACACTGTATCTCAGTGGCTCACAGCTGCGCGCTTCTATCTAGAATAATAATCGGCAACGCGAAGATGTCCGCCATTTAAAACGGTCGATCTTGAACGATGCTCGCGTGCAAATGTTTTCGTTGACAGCACGTTTGTCCTGCCGCGTTCCGTCCACAGATAATTCGCATGTAATCTCCCCTCTCACCCATATCTTTTCGTTCGTTGCCTATCTATGGACGCTCCATATGTAAATGGCGTACACTATTACGCGACTCTTCGCAGCAGTGCGCCTATCGCTCCTGTGCCAACGTACGTGGAATCATCAATCAATCAGACTGCAAAACATATATATATATATATATATAACAGCAGCCGTAGACGAGCCGTCCCCATACAGAGAGCAATTCTATTATAATTAATAGTATCATGTATAGTACGTGTTATAAGAAATACGGTAAACAAAAAACGCTGTCTGGACTAGACTTGTTTCTCATCAATTAACGATCGTACCATGGCTATTTTGAAGATGCGCGCGCTTTCTTTTGATTACGCTACAACTCGTATGAGTGAAATATGAATAAGCAAGTAGTACCAAAGCAAGATAGTGGCGATAATAATAGAATTAGTATATTTGAGTAGGAAGATATTCTTTTCACTTCTCTAAATGGACAAACAAAAGCTGTAACTAAGAGAGATTAACTATGCAGCCCCCACCAACGGGATCGTGTGTACTTATCGAATGTTCCAAGTTGCACCAGCGGGGGCTGTGAACAACGGTGCGGACATCGGCGTTGCTGATTTAGTTTACCGTTTGCTGCTTCGAGGGAACTTGTCATAGCCATCTCTGACTACTGCGTGTTACTATGGCTGCTAGCGGATCCGTTCGCGTCCAGAAAGGTTGGATACAACAAAGACACTCCGCTCGTGTTATATAGCTCGGCTTGAAGTCAGCGAAAGAGAAGCCTGATGGAATGGGAATAGAAGCTCACGCCACTGAGCTGTCGACCAGGAGATAGATTGAACAACGAACGACTGCTCTTAAGAACTGAAGACTGCAACGAAGACCTAAGCTGGCGTCGCCTGAGGGGCGCCTCAAAAGGCTGGCTTCGCTCATTTTGGCTTTTCGAAAGCACGTTGTCGTTCGGCTGTGGCCGCTCGTTTAGTTTGCCGGTTAGCCTGACGTGCAGGCAGCCGAGGAAGATGCCTAGGCTGTCGAAAAAGACCCATACCGAGCACTCGCTCAGAAAAAATAAGACGACAAGAAGAAGAAGAAGAAGAAGTAGACGAAAATATCGGAGGGCCAAGCTGAAGAAACAGCCATGGCGACGCAGGGTAGCAATGGTTGCTAAGGCGACGACGATCGTCGGGGTAGCTTGGTGCTGTCCTTCGTTCAACCGCACACATACAGATATACTGGAGGACTTAAAACGTCCAACGAATAGACGGAAAGAAGCAGTATCCTACACTCGGACTGGGTACAGCATGAATGGATGGAATATAAATAGCAAATAAAAGCAACACCAGCTTCAGGACTTGAACAGATTTCACTATCCGCTCAATTTGTTCTTTGCATTCTTGTTACCTTATCATCGTTCGTACTATTCTACTGCTACGTGTGCGAATGTCGATTACATTATGCAGTTACGTGCGGGGAAGAAAGGGCGGTATTTTTGAAACAGGAAAAGACTATTATAGCGACATTTTTAAAGCCGGAAGATGGCGGTCCTTTTTACACTGTCTCAATGATATACAATTTGAGAGAATATACTCAGGCTGAATAATATAAAGCCGACCTTGACGAGTCAAATAGAAAACATGTTAGAACCGCGACTTGACGCCACACACACGAAACCATCAAATAAAGAAACACCAATCAGAAATGCTACATAGCAAGACAGAAGATTACACTTACCAAATGTATGATGGCATTCAGCTCCGGCTACCGGCCGACATTGGCTTTCAGCACCATATGCGTGTTAGCGTACGGATGTGTGAATTAATATATATATATACATATATACATACACACATATATATATATATATGTATGTATATATTTATATCCTTTATGGTGTAAAAGCAGAACAAAAAAGAAGGAATATCCTGAGCATGAAACAATCCAGCGACCAACTCCGTAATTTCTGTGTGAACTTTGAACGCATCACAATTGGCCTCCACAAGAGAGGTGGATGGATACTTGACAAACGGGTATTTGATAACACCCCCATTTCTTCTGCTTGTCAGATTGGCACAATACGAGCACTCTTTTTTGGTATTAAAAAGGCCGTTGATGGAAAAATTAGAAGGTATGGATGAGTAGGCCATCGCTCTGTCGATTGTTGGCCGTCGTCTTCGACCTGGTTTCCGAATGGCCCAGTGAACAATTTATACACCGGTTCGACTGGGCTTTTCTTCGTCAACACTACAGGTCCGGTAGGCACTAGTTAGTACACCCGGAGTGTACCTATACGTCTAGACATGGGACGAGACGAAAACACCTGCATTACCTTTTTTGGCCGCATAGGTCCGCGACACCGACGTACTGCAAGCGAGCAGCAAGATTAAAGCTGGTAATAGTTCGGTTACCGGCCGGCGTGTCATACTTGGCGCTGCCGGCGGGTACGTTGTAGGCTTTAGTTATCCACGCGTGAAATCTGTACTTGTCGTCGTAGGATCGTTATCTGTTGTGGGCGTCGAAAACTTTCTGTCCTCAGCGTAATCACACACTCTCTCTCTCTCTCTATAGATATAGGTACTATCTTGCGTTATCCATAGAAATAATTATGGTAGTGGTGGTGGTGGTGGTGATGATGATGATTACTATTTTTGGTCACCAACGAACCAGCACTTTTGTTGTCTCACGATCTCACATGAAGAACACCGGATATGATTGTTGAAACACGTTAAATCGTCTTCTTGTCGCAGGTGTAGGAAACCCGGACAACTCTGCTTCGTTTCATCAATCCTTACATAAGTAACGAACAATCGCACATTGTACCACTGCTATCCACTTTCGCTCCCACAAGGTAAAACAAACACGATCAGATCAGAATGCGGCGGCCGCTCAAGATCCACTTGGCTTTTCTTTCTTCGTTTTGACACTTAACAGAGACGACGCGACGCTCGATATCAAAAAACTAGAATCCTTAATATTCTCATCATCAGCACCGTCATCATTATCATCATCATCATCATCATCATCAAACGTTACCAATCGTCCGTACGTCGATCCGCAGTCTCCATTGTCACGCGTCAGCGTGTCTACTGGACACAGCTGCAGCCATCGTTGGGCTCCTTTTGTTGCTGCTGCTGAAGGTGATGGTAATGATGATGACGACGCAAATGGTTGCCACTTTCACTATTGCCGTTGCTGCTATTACTGTCGCAATTGTGATAGCGGCAATGATAATCGGGCCGATAACAACAGGCGGCGTCGCTGCACAGCACGGCTAACAGCCAGACCATGGCTTTCCACGTTTTAACGCCGACTTTTCGATTTATTATTATTGCTTATACCATAGCGGTTAGTCGTTGTCGTGAGACGCACACACATCAACTGGTAACGATCCAACAAAACCCAACCCGAGTAAACTAAATAGAACTAGAGAGGAAATAGCACAGACACAGGCCTGTGCCTAGCTGGCCGCAGCACACAGCGCGCGCGTTCGTCGCCCGACTGGAGGACTCGCTCCGGGCTTGCTGTGATCGCGCCTAAATTTAGGAGAGGGCCGTCAGGAGCAAACTGCGCGATCCCGACGCCACCTAGTGGAGATGTGGGTAAACAGCGGCGCGCCAGAATGGACGGATACAGCGAGGGGTAACGGTGCAGAGAGGGTTAGTTTTCTACTAACAAATGCACGTAGCAAGCAATAAGGAGACACTAGCACGATTATTGCTTGAGGAGGCTCTGGCAAAAGAAGCTGACCATTACCTTGGTCAATGGCAGTTTGCCGACAGGATGTTAAGTAGCTTGCCGATCTAACTAATACGAGCAGAGTCTGCTGGTATACGTGATAGTCAGATAACTGTATGGGGTAGTTTGGAGGTTCTAGATGCCTCTGAAGCGAGACAGAAAACGGTCGTGTGAAAACGGTATGCAACAGATCTAGTATCCCTGGCGCGATGATAAAAGGGAACGAACATTTCGGTGATGGTATTTCTTGTATGGAGAATATTGCACTGGATTAGAAGAATTGACCGTTACAGATAAGACACAGAAGATTACGTCAATTAAATGTTTCATTTAATTAAATTCTTATTTGCCCGATAGGCAGGACATCTGCAGGAAAAAGCATAGTCCGCTGCATGGAGCTAAAGATGCTGTCTAAAACATGCCATTTTAAGAGTGATCGATCTTGGTAGGTTTACACTGAAATAAATTTTGCTGTTTTAATATATTTCAAGGCGTTTTCTCTATTTGAGGCACGAATATAACTCGGCTGGAAGCCATCCCATATATTTATAATACACATGGCAGGGCCTTTCTAGTGAAGTATCGCAGCAGGTCAAAGTGCGTGCGATCAAACTGAACCTATTCTGGAACACACAGGGCGCGTCTTAAATGGTAGAAATTTTTTTCGACTGAAAGGCTGGCACCATCTGACACGCTCTCCTACATAGTCTAATCATGTGAAGCCGTCATAGATTGAAAGAGTCTCAAGTACTGCGTTTGTAAAAAAGATCACTTGGATGTCTCTTGGCTTTGCGACCCTAGAACAAGCTCGCTCACTTATTATACGCTTGCCTGCTTAAATTCGTACTTTTACATAAATATTCCCAAATCGAGAAAAACTTCTAATTCAATTTGCACAAACGATCAAAGATGCAGACTTGTCTTCCCGAAACTTGTTGTGGCACCCACGTATGTTAAAGCTATAATATAGATAAAACAATTCTATAGAACCAGGAGCTAAAGCCAGCTCGTAGCAGCAGCGTATCGTTCGTATCATGAACGTAGTAAATGTTATTAAACAATGAGATAGATGATCCTGATATCAGGCACCGAATGAGCTACAACGCACCAAATACCGTAATTGCATATGTTTGAAAACCTTGCACAAATCAAAATACTTTTATAGCTAGCAAGCATTCTTATATGAGTCATGTTCGTTTGTCCTTTTTCGTTAACTAATTGTCATTTACACATAAAACGTATTTGGCATACGTCGTGTTTAATGACGGCCATTTCTGCTAGCTCTAATAGACAGCATATTGATACTGTACAATGTTCTGAACATGAGCTCATTTGAATAGAGTGTCATTGTCGAAAAGTGCGAAAGCGCTGCGCGAACTTTAATTCTCCTGCGTCCCATCCTCGATTTGAAATAAAATCAGTCGACGTGACGTCCAGACAATGTCCTAATACTGACTGATTGAAATTTGCGCCATGCTAACACAATGATACAAGCTCCGACGTTAAGCCCTTGAAGAATATAGCGGTAGTTGATGTACGCAACTTATCTACTCTAAGTTATTGTTAGAATATTATTCAGTTTTACATTATTATGCCTGGTGATTTTTAGCGCATGACTTATTGTGCACGCGATAATTGGTACGTTCGCCCGCAAGAGCTACAGAACCGGCCTATGGGAGGTTTTGTTAAAGCCAGAGTCATTCCGTGTGTTGTTTCGTTAATATATAATTAGATCAGAGCAAATGCTTCAGTAGGAGCGTCTGACCCCGCGTCTGACAACGCTCGATCATGGCCAAACGATATGGTAGACTCAATAATGGGCGAGTCCCAGTAGCGAAGTGTTCCAATAAGCTGTTTGTTATGTGTCAAGCAGTCAATCACTAGCTTCAATTTTGTCTCTAGGTGACCTCAGAGAAACTGTAATAGCCTAAGATTCAGTGGTTCCAAGCTAGTTTTTTCTCCATTTCCTAGAGTCAGAAATGGGAAACACAACAACTTTCGATAGCCTTTATTCGCGGAAGCGGGAAATTGTTTAACATTTCCGTATAAAAGAGAGAGGTCAGAAAAACATGCGCGTATACATGCGCGACAAAGTTAAATAGAGTCACAGAAGCTATTGGAGGATTTTCAGCGGTTGTTCGAGCTCAGCGCTCAGTTGTGATAGTTGTGCTAAAATTGCGCCCGAAATCGGTCTCCGTACTCGAAACCTCGTCAAGAGAGCGAAAAACGGCCAGGATATTTGCGATTTTTTTCCCGCGATTCGTCACTATGTCAGACTGCATAAGCGGATAAACGCATGGATAGAGGCGGTATCAGACGTAGAAGTTACTTCAATTATGGACGAGCTATACCGTTGAATAGCAACAATACAACAGTATACGTCGATGGATTGCCGTTTCAAAAGGCGCAAATGACCCCAGGTATGCCGTACGGCAAAATAAACAAGCATGCCAGCCCCTTGACCCCTTGCAAGCCATCAAGAGGCTGAATGGTCCAGAACATTGACAATGCGTTTATGCCGTTACTCTATCGGGTGGGAAGATTCAATACGACAAATCTATTTTGACATATTCCCTTATCTGGCGCTCGCCGACAGCACCTACTGCAGTGCAGTTTTTTCAGTTGGATATACATGGCCATTCAGGCGTTTGTTTCTCTCTGTTAAACGTGCGGCGCAAAAATGCAACACTTTCAACCAATGTAAAACTTAAGCAATATGACCTTTCCTGAACACTCCAACGTAATAGAGAGTGTATCACAAGAGCGGCAGTCATCATACTTTAGTTTCATTCATTGCTCATGCGGTAATCCTCGCCTTTATACAGATGTCAATGGCCTATTAGGACATACATTAGGCCAAATAGATATTAATGGTGTATGCTATCAAAATTATTTTACGCTATTGTTGACGCTAGCATCATGATCGCAAGCAGCAAAAGAAAAGCAGAATACTAGCTAATCTAAGGACTGCTATCTATCATACTCTCTAGTAGCCTATAATGATTCAATGATTCGGCCATTACGAATACGATAAAATGTTTTTTTTACGAGAAAGGACTTCGCTTCTGGTCAGAGACTAACGACTAGTGGCCAGACACCTTAATTGTATATGAACTACCATTTGCTAATTGTTGGCCGTAACACATATAGACGTTCTATGTGACGTAGATAATATGGGACATCGTCAATTTATATGACGAAGAGCTAGCGTGCTAGCGTTTTCCATCGATAATGATTAACAAGGGAACAACCGCACTTCAACGACAAAGTGCTCATTTGCTGAGGTCGCGTCATGTGACGCAGTAATATGACTGGACCGACTTACAGGTCCCGAGCTAAATAGAACGAAAGTAAGACGCACTGAATCAGAATAATAACGTGCGCCTCTTTTGCGTTTCAACCTATTTGAAAAATGGCTCTCTTCATAGTATGAAGCAGATGGCATAAATGTTCTAGGGAATCATGGGCTTACTAACGCTCTTCTGATGCACTACAGGCTTTCGCACAAAAGTAAACACGGTGCGATTGCTAATCAAAGTTTATGTGTGTATAGAACTTTGAAGTGAACTAGTAGTCCATCGTTTTCCGGGTAACGCTCATTAAGACTGTAGTATTTGTGTCAAACGATTTCCTGCATTAGCCTACACGAAAGCGACATCCAACTATAAGAATTGATCTTGTAGTTTTATGTTGTACGTACATTCGTGAGCTGAATCGAATACTTTAGCTATTCATCAAATATCGATGATCCTAACGCTTATGTGAGCCCAGTCAACGGTCTATAATTTCCCTAAAAAAGTTTTAAAGGCGCGTGCAAATAGCGAATATATAGAAAGTTTTCCATGCGTGAAAAACGTGTATTTGACTAGGGCGGCTTCAATGCCATATGAAGAATACCTTCAATACAAAAGCCAGCGTTCTGGCTTCGCTTGCCTTCAGTGAGCTACAACGGTAGAGTAAAAGTGTTCTGCAAGGACTAGACATTTATCGTACGTGTTTGGCTGGCTTACTTCGCCTTTGGGAGCAATCCACACGAGGAAATGTATCTTCAATTTCGATCCGTTTATCCTCCGGAAGGGATTTGTATTTAGATTGCATTAGCAAATGTTGTCAACACGAGCCAACGGAGGCTTGTTGCAGTCTCCAAAGAACTCTTTGAACATTACGGTTTGGCACGCTGCTGTTCACTTCCATGATACCCGGATGTAGCATCCTTTTTTGCTTGAATCTCCAACTTCCAATTGACGCTCTCTAAACTGAATTTTCACAGAAATTTATTTGCGATACGAGATATTATCAGGCCGTACTTATACGTTTTTGAAAAAGCGCTAAACACTATGTGCGGGTGCCATGGCGACGGAAGCGCCCCCATGTACGACAATGACGCCGGTGCAGTGCAGCGGTTGAATTGGGACCGTTTTCCAGCCAAAGTTCTCATCAGACCGTAACGTGTCATCCATAAATTGAAGTGAGCTAAGGTTTACCAAACCACGAATATGTAACTGTTGAATTATCGACAGGGCACCGTTTCTGCTTCTCAACGCAGTACTACTTATTAATGTCAGCTTCCTTAGAAGACTGTTAATTTATCACTTATAACGCCGGCTAATTCATGGCGGAAACGTCTATGCCATGAGCATTGTTGCTGACCTTAGCGTATTCAAAAAACGTCTAGTCGTAAAGTTGAAAATCACATGGTCTAGGATATTTAAGTCTAACGCGAGTTCCGAAATGTAACGAAGGTCATCTATCGAGTACGGTATGATTGCGCGCGCGCGCATTGCCAGAATCGCACCGTGTGTGCAGTCCTTATTTGCAGTAAATAGTCATATATGGTTGAGTGGATCTCATGCTCTTGGCGTTGCAATAGCGTTTCCCTGAGCTCTGAACGTTAGTCGATCTCAGCGTCGCTTGGCATCAAGAGTCAACGAAAAGACAATAAAAAAAGATGCATTGTAGTTCAGATTGGAGAATCTACGACGGGTTACTAACCGGCGAAGAGCAAAGGGGTAAATCGTGTGCCCGTCTGACTCTATAGAGAATAGATGTTGGTGTTAGTACCCATTTGATGGGTTATGACCGCCCTTTCTGTCTGAACTAGACCAAAGAACCTACGAGATATGGCGCTGCTGAGGTGAATCATCTTAGATTTGCTGAAAATGTTTTACTCTTTTTTTCTTTTTTTTTTTTTTAATAGACCTCGGGATCTCCAAGGCGTGTTTTACTAGCTGGGGCAGTTTAAATACAGCATCTTCAACGTCTCGTTAAGCAACGAATAATCAAAGGAACGCAGATTCATGCGTCTTCCATAGACTGCTTATGCAGCAGAAACGGCGGAATAAACAACACGATGATACGAACACCAATAGAAAGGCAGCAGTAATAAGAATAAAAGCGGAGTAAAAGGTATAAAATAGTTCAATATTTCCAACCAGTTCGTCGTACCAATCCGGACCCCGCCATCATCATCCGGCTACAGGTAGTACTTAGCAGTCGTTGCGTGTTTGACATTTCTGGACGAGGGTAAGGATTTCTTCGAAATTATCTGAGAACGTTCTGTATCTGTTCTATTTTCCAGATACTATAATAGTAATATACGCAAAAATGTCTGCGCTTCATGGCGTGGAGCGAATTTTTACAAACGTGCGTATTTGTGTCGATCCATAGACGCAAACGTACAGCACAAACCGATAAAGAAGTACTGCAGTAATTTGACGATAAACTGTACGACGTAGTTACGCCCGTTGCTAGAAACGATTTATAATCTAATCGATAATGAGGTTAGCTCTCAGCGAGGTCGAGCGACAGATGCTGAAGACACAATGCGACAACGTCGAAATGAAAACGGGAAAAAAATCAGCAAATACCTTTGAAAGGCACCAACAATAATAAATATACTATATCTGCGTATGATATAAATATTTGCAAGAGACAAGTTGGCTGTGACCGCAAATTGTTCCACCGAGAAAATACCTTCAGAGAACGTCTAATAGGCGCTGGCAGGCTGGTCGTAAAACGTAAATAACGTTCTTTCCGCGATTTCGTTCAGAGTTTAATACTCCAGTGTATACTAATAACAACGCGCAACGGTACGGAAAGCGCATTACCGTAATAAAATTTCAAAATTTCGGTCAACTAAATTGTATTTGCCGTATTTGCACGGCAGTGTTCGGGCATAATTACGAATTATTATTAATTATGAATATAATACACATACAAATCAATGGAAGGGTGAACATCGAGACAAAAATCGTTCGCTAGTTGGTATAAGTTCTAATATACGGTATACCGACTATAACAATGGCGCCAATTAATCAGTCTCCTTATCTATCTCTTATCGGTGCAGGGTAATTCAGGATATTTCTCTAGCTAAAATAAGAGTATCAAAATCATAAGTAAGAAGATAAGATAAAGATCATTTGAGTCAGTCATGTTGACAAATGCTAATTCATTGTTTTCATCTATTGGCTATCTGCAATGTAAAACCGTTGCAAAATCCGCTACTGATAAGCTAAATGTATTTAAATACGTGAATCTAAGGATACAAAGTGTATAGATACTATCATTGTTGTTTGATAGTGATTAATTAAACTTAAAATATTAATACTCGTCCTATTTGGCCCGATAACTTAATTTCGACAAATTAAAACTAGACAATTACCAGCTAGAAGTTCTTATTTGAAAAGTCATTATTTAGCGGCTACTCAAGACAGTAACACGACTGAGAAATCGTCTATCTTGGCGCTCTCAACATGCAACGAGGCCAACGATTTCTCCATGGGCCGCACGTTTCTCGAGTCAGGAAATACGCTGTCAGTCATGTATGTTAGATGCTATGGTGAGCCGTACATTCGTAGCAATGCGTTACGATCCATAGATAGCGTAACCGTAACGTACAACGGCTCTGCTTAGGAGCGCCGAATTGCTCAGAATAAACGTCACCTAATAGCGAGAATGGTCACCATTGGAACTTGTTGCTATAAATAGTTAACTTATAGTTGGGGCTTGATTTCATCAACTTAAGAGCAGCTTCAGTAAAAACCAGCTGAAATATGGTACGTTTCCCTCTTATGGAGCGGCGTAGAGACAATGCCGGAGACCGGAACATTCAGACCGATACCCATCCCGTAAGAAACATGCGAATCAATGCTGTCGTATTTCTGCAAGTTTTTTTTTTTATTAAAGTCCATGATAATTATTATCATATTTAGCAGGTAAAATAATTTTAGCCTTGTTATAGCATAGGTTGGTGCCAAAACGTGTATCATAACTTGGAACAGCTATTTTAAACAAATTACGGTATCTACGAGAAGTTATTACATCTGAACACTAGGAAAACGCCAGGTGAAAAGGAGTTTTTTTTTTTACTGCAGGTAGCCTGCACTGTTTTTGCGAAAAGACAAATTTAGTTATTATTATCATTTTCTCACACGTAAATGTTAATCTAGATCGTCCTCTCAGTAGAGCATAATTAGCTTTCAATAGAACAATCGTATTCCGTATCATTTTTTTATATTTTTGACAAACGTTGCTTGTTACTGCTTAAGCTGTAAAGTTTCTTCAATCGTGTAAACTTTATACGTTATAGCACAAATAACCACGCTAACTACAATTTCAAACGTTTGCAGTATAGCGATTTCTTGATCAACAGAATCAACAGACCCGAATAAAAAAAACCCTTTCTAGGACCTTTGTTGCTAATAGATGCCCAGAAATTCATAATCCAATCAGGGAAAAAATGCAATTACGTTTTTTGTTTAGCGATCATTGAAGTCAGTGAACTCGTTTTGTAGCTGATTCGTTTTTTGCCAAATTCATCCCGTTATTTAATTCACAACAAGCCACTCGATTTCAGTCATTACAAAAAAGGTACTCCGCATCGATGTCCTTGACTAGCGGATCAGAGGCCAAGACGAGGTCAACCTGATAGCTCAAAGAGTGCCTAATTGACGGTAATTTAAAATGATCTAGCAGACGTTTACGCCCATCGGAGCATGTCAATATGTCCATATATTATTACTAAATGGACTCAATGTGACCCACATAATGCATCTTGCATATTCGAGAGCGATATTAGTTATGTCTCCCTCTTAACACTCTTTCTATTCCAGGGCTCATTTTAAGGGCGGTGCGCTAGGGGCCTTTCCCATGCACAAGTTCGCTCTTTATTGTTAATGTACAAGACGCATTCCTTCCTTTTACTTACAGATAATCCCTCAGCTGCTGGTTCAATCACTGAGTCTAATGAGCGGCCGTTCGCCTATTCCCTCTAACGCATCTGGTATATAGCCAACGGACCTGGTACCGTTATCCTGACGTCCTTGTGGCAAACTCACTTCCCCTACGACTCCTATATGACAGCCCACTGCCGTTTCCTCTCTTAAGTCACAACTTTCATAGCCTCCAACCCATTTTCAATTCCCGCGCCCTCCCGATTCCTAACTGTGGACAGGCGACCAACAGACGGAGACAACTCTTATACAGCCAACGGACCTGGTGCCGTTATCCTGACGTCCTTGTGGCAAACTCACTTCCCCTACGACTCCTGTATGACAGCCCACTGCTCTTTCCCCTCTGAAGTCACAACTTTCATAGCCTTCAACCCATTTCCAATTTTCCCGCCCTCCTGATTCCTAACTGTGGGCGAGCGACCAACAGACAGAGGCAACTCTTAGACAGCACTGCGGCCCCACTCGGGATGACCGCACTGGCCAGGCGGGCTAGGAGGCGGTTTGAATAATTAATAAAATACTTTAATGGTCTTCCCCACCCTTAATAACCCACGTCCGTAAGCTCAGGCCACAATTTTTATTATGCATCTCAATGTCAGCTTTCTTTGCGAGCTGAGGGCCTTTGAAACCTCTGAGCGACGATACGTTGTATACGGCCCTATATATACACACATACCTACATATAGTAGCGTCTTTTGGTATTTATGTTATTCGCTTTCACCTGGTGTTTTTTTTTGCTCCATTCAATTATGTTTTTGGTTTAATATAATAACAATAATAATGGGTCTAATCTAGTCTGCTACACCTTAAAAATTTTGGATATTAACCACCATCGTTCCCATCGACCCAGATACAATAAACATATATGGATCAAAACCAGAAATAGTCACGCGTGTTTTTCTTTATTCAATCACACCCCTTCTGAGGTACCCGTCATTAGAGGGGCTTAAGATGCCCTTGCTTGATTAGACAGCAGGATGCATAGATATCCGTAGGCGAAATAAGTCTATTAGAGAGAGAGAGACGTGGATTATTGCTGCGGAGGTTAGTTATTCCTGAGGCCTGTTTTAAGAGTGAAGATATTTTATACGGCACTCCGTCGCCATATTTGATTTGCTCCTTTATACTTTATGCTGAATGAAAAATTTCAACGAGATAACGAAAGTCTCATATTTATGAGATAAATGTCTTTACTAAAAATCTTATTCGTATAGTTGCGGTATCAGTGTTTGCCTTATACTACTGATAGAATGTATATCTCAACTGAACTTTGGATGGCGAGATCTACTGTCAACATGTGAGGGTAGCTTTGTACGCATGTTGTTACGATGTCTTCCTTGAGATTATGCTGTGTAAATTATTACCTATGTGTGAGCTGTTTCAGCATATAGAGTACTTATATGCCACAGAATGTACGAGTTTTTCTTTGTTTGTATATTTGAAGTCGTCGTTAGTCTGACAGAAATGCTAAATCTCTTTTTGCAGTGTATTGACGACTGATATATGAGTTGAAGGTGGCACGCGTTCATTTCTAAGGACTTTGTCTGCTAGAGTAGAAAAAACAAAGCTGGATACATGTTCAGAAAAGAGATAAAGGGATATAGTATTGTCATGTTTATACATCGTGTAATTACATCATGACGCCGAGATATCCTGCAAGTAAACTCACAGTCGTCAGATGACATATTGACTATTCGTGTGTAGATATGGATTTGTTTTCATTAGGTTGTCTTCGCCGAATGGTAAATCTTTCTCGTAGTATCAGCTGTTAAACTCCGCAGTATCATTCTCATTGGGAATTAGAAACTGTTCAATTTCTAGATATAAGCCCTTGGATCAGGTGAAAATCTTTAACTTTTTTTTTAATTTAAAAAATTAATAACAAGCTAGTAGATTTTATTCTTCTTCAATTAGCTTCAACGCATTGTGTGACAAACAACTCAGCAATCTTCCAGAATCGAAGCGACACTGATCAACGCTGTTAGACGTAGCGGACCTCAGGCCGCTGCAACGCGACCTACTGCTGCTGGTAACGCATTCTTTTCTAGATTACTGCGACTAGAACAGCAGCACTTTTCGTCCTGTCAGCTCTAAGGGGCGTCATTGTTCAGCGAATTATCTTATCCTGCACTCTTCCTGCCGTCTCGCCACACACGGGAGCCCTCCAGAGATAACTAAAAACTCAATTTTTTAAATTTCCCACTTTGGCAAACATCCCATAGCTGAGTTTTGAAATATCGGAAAACTGATATAAGCCGACATATCAAAATATATAGGTTGTTTCGCTTTTTATTTTCCATATGATAAAAATAATAGATTTTTCCTCGTTTTTCACAGCATTACGTATGGACGTATATCGAGACACGTTCTACGATACGTTCAAGTGTAACTGACCAGAAGCATCTTCACATAATATTAGTGCTTTGATAATTAATAGCCTACTAGCAGGTACAGCATTGCCTCGACGCAGAAGGATAATGGTTTTCTACAAAGTCCTTTCGGACGCGTAACGTGTAGCTACATTCCAGGGTTAATGGTAGACCTTAAGTCGTGCCGCCGTTGCGAACCACCGTCACTACGAGCTCGAACAGACGTCTTGTAAACACGTTAAAATTGCTTCTATCAACTCTAAATAAAAATTCATTAATATAGTATATTATCGTAAGGATAGTCGGATAGGATAATTTTAGGCAGACGGCTATGTCACGTACGAAGTAAAAAGGCCAAGCTCTTAGGTTAACAACTAAATATACGAAGCTACGACTTACAATTGCGAGTTGCACTACCCTAAATCGGGCAAAGGAATATACGCCGTTTCACATGTCGGTTTGAATAGCAAAGATGCATTCATTCAATCAGGGCGTTACTATTGGATGAGGAACAGTTAGAAAAAGAAATGTTCCGCAATGCTGATCGCACCCCACGAGGTGGGGCCCTATCGCTCGATCTGGTGCGACGAAGTCGATGCACTTACATATGTCTGAAAGGGAGACGATCTGAAAAAACCTCTGATATTCTACACCACAAAGTCGTCCATTCCAAATCTATTAGCTGATTGTGATGTCTGTTCGAGTTAATAACATTAGGGTACGAAGACAAAACGGGGTTCTCATCGAGGATTATTTCGTATGTATTATAACAGCATGAGCGGCCCTAATATTGAGCTAAATCAACATTAGCACTTGAATTACCGTGGAAAAAGAAACATAAGTCGCTGTAACGAGTATTCGATATATACACGGTGGCACTACGCCCGGGGAAGCTTATTGTTTATCTTATGAATATTGTATGAAGTCTGCATTGACGTACATAACAAGGCTACGCAAAACAACGCATGCGGTTCTCTTAAAGCTCTACCTCTGAAGCTAAAGTACAGAGTTGATCGATGTCATTCTTATCCTTTGCAGCTGATTCTTACCTCTGAGACATTTTCAAGCATCCGCCTATACATATAATAAGATCTCAGGGTGGCTAGCATATGGGAAAATGTTTAGCTGAAAGTATCGACAATTTCGCTTATCACAAGAGATGTCGAACTAATTCCACGTTTCCCTATGGCTATTTGGTAATAGATTGCCATTTTCTATGCACAAGGGAAAAATTGTCTGATACTAATTATACGTAATCTTGAAAAAATTACAGTTTAACCGCTGACATAGTTTTACCGTCGGCTTTGGTTACTGTGTTGAGCGGAGGCGGGTTTCTGTCGCGTTCATCTTCAATAGCCGTAACGAGTCCTTGCGCTCAATGTGTACCTATTGATTAGAATAGTTTTATTTGAACTGAAGAACTAGAACGCTTCGTGATCAGATGCGTCATGTATTCGTCTTGGTTGGCTTATTTCACTTGGTATAGACAAATCGTCTTTATGAACGTAACGATAGGTAGAAACTTGAAAAATGTACAATAATTCTCTTATAACTTAAATGGGGGCCGACTCGCATAAAGACATATATATATATATATATTGTATTATTTCTGTACAACAAATGTAACCTTATTTAGAATACACCCTCTGCCATACTGTCAAACGATGCGTTGTAACTGGTTGTCGTCGTCGTCTTTAAAAAGCTGTTGCAGACTCGAAATCACTGGCCATAAAGCGGCATGTCCAACAAGCCGGTAGTCTCGTCTATCATTCTCTTCGTAAAGAGCATCAGTTACTCGTTTCTACAACAATGCTTTTGGGGAGACACGATACCCGTGGTGGGGAGCTCCCCACTCTCTAGCCAACTGCTGAATCATTTTAAGCAGTGTCATATATTCAAAGGACATATGTCAACATCGATGATCTCATCCACTCCGCTCTCCACTACTATCCCGTCGCAGTGTTCAAACTATGGTATATGCCCCTTTCACAGTTGGTCCGTGGGGCAGCAGTATCTGTTGTTCTCAAAACGCGTGAAACAGTAGGATGAAATGAGCTCCTACTTAGTATAAGACGACTATTTGGGGTGCTGTGCTTCGACGTATTTCTATGGGCCTCGCTGTCAGTATGTGACCGGGTACGCCTGCTTCGTTCCCTCTGCTCGGTTGTGAGAAGTGTCGTTGTATCCTACCTGTCAGCCTATCTGTCGGAACCGGTGGTAAATCTTGCATTCAAACCTGCTGAATAATAGAACACTCACTGAACTCCAGAACACTCAGTGTTCATTGTGGTACTACACCAATTACTAAGCGCTGCATAAAATGTAAGTAATAAGAAAAGCCTAGAAGACGATGTGGGTAGGCTCACTTCCTCACTGAGGGAGAACCTGCCAGCCATTCCTATTGAGCATTACTAGTGAGACTGCATCGGAAGTAGTTAATTGAGCGCGTGATTTCGTATGTTTGACATGGCGTTCCATAGCAGTACAGTAGAAGTGATATTGAAGTCGGTGTTACGTCGAGGGCCGTATCTTCGTCGCGGTTAGCGGCTACAAAATCGTTGCGAAACGCTAGAAAACAGCTTCAGCTATCTATGAAGCTGAAGGGAGCTATAATAAAAACAGAATGAAGATTATTTGCACTTTAAAATATGGACCTAAACAAGGGCTTAAACAGTTAGTACTTCAGAATTAACTAATAGTCGGCTTCTATGTGGCGCTTTTGTTTGGGGGGACTCAGGGCAAGGAACCATGTAATCAATAATGTCAGTTGTGCTAGCAGTTGAGTAGATTGTGCGTAATGTGAGCAGTTATTGTAATTAGAAAATATCAGCATGAGATCGAATCCGGTACCTCGCATTTGTCCGACGCCTGATTCAAGAGGCCACCAGGACAAACGGCTTCTTACTTTTCTCGGTTTTGTATATGACCTTTTTAGCACTTGTGCATTAAATCCCTGTAAAAGGAAAGTGCTCAATAGAATGACCAGATATCAGCAGTCTGATGTGAATTTAGAATGTGTCTATCATAAGCGTATAGGTTGCGCAAAACACATAATAGTCATGCGGATCAAATAAATTATTTAGTATTTGATAACTAAATTTATCAAGAAGTATGTTTCGAAATAGACTAAGCCTGATATGTTAAGCTTGAACGCCATAACGTTTTCTGTTCTGACAAATCAACTTGACCTCGATAGATTTATTCCGTTCTTGTTTCACTGCTTCTAATGCCGGTAGCATAAATATTTGCGGAATTGACGAAGACAACGAAAAGTTTTCAGGCTTCTAAACCTTATTATTGTGTTATTTCTAGCTAATATGCGGACCTTTAACAGCAGATGAGCTATACTGACAAATGTTTTGTTTAGATTTGATGAGACTGTTCGTTGACTATTATTTTTAATATTTGCTGATGCATCGTAAAACACTCAGTTCGAGATTCAGCTACAAAAGCTTTGGCCTAACAGGTATAGCTACCTAATAAGGAATACCAGCCCCTGAACAGCGCCGCGATCCATGCAGTACTGTTACGTACTAGTTGGTTTTGATTTAGTTAAAGCTCCCTTTTATCCCAGATGGCAACCTGGGAAAGCTACTGGATGAGGTTAGGTTGATAAAGGTATGCTATCAGTTTGGTGTGGGCGGACACCGAGTACGGGATAGACACTGTTCTACTCTGAGCGGACGTTGCTGCTTCCTGCTCACTGACCGGCTGCTTTACGATATGTTCACGAAGAACCTGGCACGAACTCGTAACTGCCTGAGTTAGTCACGAAGTTTTAAGGGATGTGGCGCTCGAACATTGCTTCCTGTGATTGCTTATGACGAAGCTCGAACTTCTCTAGTGAAGGGTCAGAGATATGAATTCCAAAAAGTCTTTCTCCTATATCCATTGCCGCTCCGGTCTATCTAACGGACATGTGTAGGCAAGCATGCCCCTATTGCCATCTACATCTACCATTATTCCTACGTGACATTATGCCGGAGTCGACTGACTGATTTCATGCTTATATTATAATACAATTGCTGTTGTACTAGAATGGCTCCTATCTTTTAACATAAGCCCAGCATCCGTGCGATTTGAGCGCATGCATTTGTAACTAAGCACTGCTGGTAAATGTGCTAATAAACAAAATACCGAATTAATATCAGAAATAGATCTATATCAGAAAGCTTGCAAATGAAGGGCTGCACTTATCTCACAACTTCATTTTTCTCAAAAGTCTGTTATTACTAGTTAAACAAGAGAGACCATTTTGTCGATTAACTAATGGATAAACGATATCCGGTTTATCAAATCGCATGGAAAACATGTTATAGAGAGCATAGATTGACTTTGGTAAGTCCTAGGT
The DNA here is from genome assembly GCF_002532875.2 of Varroa jacobsoni. Taxonomy (NCBI): domain Eukaryota; kingdom Metazoa; phylum Arthropoda; class Arachnida; order Mesostigmata; family Varroidae; genus Varroa; species Varroa jacobsoni. The sequence continues at coordinate 19,984 of NW_019214946.1, read as the reverse complement.
TTACTGCGCCGTCGTGTATTCACTGTCTAGTGACAGTAATTTTGTTTTAATGGCAGCTACCACCTTAGCCTAATGCTGAAGGACCCGTCCTTCATCGAAGTAGGTGACACCCTGTGTAAGGCCTAGTAATCTCGGTAATAATATTGGGGTTAGTAGTGATGCACGAGGATTTTGCACGACCGGCCGACGGACCACTGAACCATCGGAACCCTGGCCTGGTTGTGAGTATAACAGGCACCAAAAAAATAGAAAAATCCTGTTGTAGTCTACTGTGCTTGATCCGAACAGTCCTGTATCCAACATGCGTGTTGAAACAAGCGTGTCCAGATACTTCGGGCAGGATAAACAGGGCAATCCTGCTTTCTGCCTTTATCGAAGTTGGGGAATGGTGCTAGAACAAGGTTCGAGGGGTTAGTGGTGATAATAGCGCGGCTAAAGCACCCACTCGCCAGAGGGAAGCGTCAAGGTGGTACGTCGAGCCAAAGCCCGAAGCTGCGAGGCGAGCACAGCGAAGATAAATCAGGCCGTTAAAACAGGGGAAAGGAGCCTTTACCTCACGCCTGCTTGCCACGGTTCCGGCTACCCTAATTCAGTCCCCAATTTCTCTTGGCGACCAATAGAAAGGATAATTAGTAGGGTTCAGGAAGTAAAGGAAATTTAGCTACCGGCTCGCCAAACATCAACTTTGTGGGAATTAGTGATACCGTACAGGCGCCAGACAGAGCGAAACCGAGCAGTGGGGTGATCGATGTACCTACCAAGCGAGGTGGGATGTGACTGGGGGTGCAGTTGTCCATCGATAGGACCATCCAGGCGACCTTCGCAAAGATAACTATCACACGAGAGGCATCTTTCAGCTTCATGGAAGGATCGTATGAAATAAAGAGAAAATAGCGTAATGCTTTCTGCGTAATAGCGTAAAGCGTCACTGTTTATGTAATTTGTCGGCATAAAAATAGATTACAGCATAAAACATGATGAGAAGAATGTAGTATTAATAAATAATTAATAATACAGAAAGATATACAGAATGTCACGTCATTGTTATTTTGCGATTGTTCAATAAATTCAAAGGCTTGACGATACGCTTGCCGTGGACAAAACAGATATAGAAAGGAAACGTCCATTATCCTTCAGAAGATTTTTCTATTCATGTCATCAATATCTAAATTAAGGGACTGTGCATGCCTGTTGTAAAAGTCGATTTTCACAGACAGTTATCAATCGCTTAATTAATACTTTTATCTAATAATCTATTTAGTCGTCCTATTGATACGCATTACAATAGTAAAAGCGATCCTGTAGGTTGAGTATGCAGATGCATATGAAACTATATTTATAAAGACTGTAGATGAACGTTATGTGTGCTCAGCTAGACGGCTTAAGTACGGTTATGAAGCATTTTGAAGAAATGCTAAATTTATAATTAAGCAAGAACATCTTTTTTTTTTTTTTTTTCTAGAAATCTTAACGCTACATCAGTTTTGCAGTACTGTTCTTTGCATATAGCTCTTCGACATTGTAACGTAATTTGTTAGGCTTTGTTTGCCTTTGTTTTGCACTTTCGAAAATCAGCGGGACATCGCGCAGAGCCTTAATCCTTTAGCGGAGTATCGGAGCATCCAAGGGATCGAAAGGAATTCCAGGACGGTCGTTGGAGCATTCGCGCAATAACGAGGGTGCCGCAGCAGCTTCGTTCGTGGCTTTTTTATAATCGTTGGCCGTGTCAATAGCGGACCTTAGAAACGTTAGCGGAATGATTAAGAATAAGGGAGATGATCGGATCATCAGAATCAGAAAATATTGTGTTCGCGAATTCGCCTTATTAGAGACGTTCCCGCCGTCAGGTTAGGAACATGTTGAAAAATGCCAAGGATACGTTCATAGCACGTCACATCGCATCCTCTGTTGCACCGTTTTCTGTGAAGTCTCAATTGAGACATCGCCCGAATTTATCCTCTTGTTACTAGGAGCGATAGTTAATCAGAACGCCAGCTGGTCCATGTGGACTTGCTGAAGACAATTATGGAATAATAATTGACATATACTTTGTTTTTCTACGTCAACATTAAAAAAAAATCCGACACAAAGATTAGTTTAGCAGTCTGTTAGTTCATATTTCAATAAACGTTTGTATAGTCGAAATTATGTAAATAAAGTTAAGTTTGGTAAAATTTCTTTTTAATTTTTAATGAAACGTTTAGTGTACTTAGGACTTGACTAGGATGTTTGTCAACTTTAAAATTGAAGGCAAAATTAAGTTAGTGCTTCTTTGTATATTGTGCCAATTTGCAAACGGATTAGTTGAATTTACTGAACTTGTGTGTTAATTAATTCGAAAATTAAGTTATCATTACTTTTATAAGCATTGTCCCAATGATTACCCACACCGTTGCCAACAGTAGTGGCCTTTATGACTGAGTGAATTTCAATCACTCGAAATGCTCAAATTATGTTACGCCAATTAAGCCAACAAGTAAGTTGAGCAGAACTTATTTAGATTCTCCATCGGATGTTGGCAACTATCTGTCCGCATTTCCATTCGTAATGTTATAGTACACAATATATATACAAGCAATATTAATCACATTATTTTATTTACAATTTAGACAAATAAATGCAGTACAAAGAATTAGAAATAGCATCTCAATGGTACAATAACGAGTACATGTTATCGGATATTTATTTAATATTTTAAATAAAATCTGTTCTATATTGTAGAACATTTTTTTTTTCACACATTGTTAAACAATAGATACATTCGAAGTTGTAATTGCTGCTGCGGCGATTGACATCCAGAGCGAATCCAAAGTTTTGTACTCGTTCATTGAGTCTTCAACAATGTCTTTGAGCGCTGTTGGTGGTCATCGAACGTTGTGTGAGATCCCGCTATCGCGGTTTTCTCAAAATATACTGTGTTAAAGATACGTGGAGAAAGCCGTACGAGTAAATTCTACGAGCTGGACTTTATAATTTTTTCTTATCTAGCCGCCTAGATCAGACGTCTGGGTAGATAAGACATCGCTAGTGATAAACGTTACGTCGATATCATTCCAAGAACCTCTCAAGGAGTAATATGGATGCCTACGGAGCACACAAGAGAGCATGCAGATTCACTAATAATGGTAAGAGGCCACGTTCATTTACAAGTATATTGAGTACGTTATGACGTCGGAACCATATACCGTAGGCTTTCAAAACCCTGACATTGCGTTTGGCACGCCCATCAACGGTTTGTCAAATAGCGAAAGTTACTCTACGCGGAAAGGACCACTAAACGGTATATTTATGTCCTTTCGAATATCTAAGGAAAATGAGTAGTATCGGTGCCTGCCACAACGTCCCGGACGTATTGAGATAAATTCCGCAGTTAACTGAATGTATTTGAGTTCCGTTGCAATCTGCAGTGGCCCTGCGCACTCAAGCTTGTTTAGGTTGAAGTCGCTAGAAAACCTTGATCACCGAAAAAACTGACAACACCGATAGATAGTCACATGGTAGCATTTTCTAGTAAAAGCCCATGCTTCATATTATTTTTAAGATAAGCTAATTATGTCGAAGCTAGTTTTTTTTTCCCAGTGGATTGTAGCCAATCACGTACGTTTATACGTGACACCTTGATACGATAGCCGTTATAGTAGGGTAGTAACTACAACGCCTGTGGACAGAATTAGCGGTATTTGATTATTTCACGTTTCTTAATACAGCAGACCAAATGTCGCACAGAGCCGTACATGTTACTGTAAGGAACAAACGATACGTATATTGTATGTCATACCTGTTCGATACGTGTACCATTTGTTCTAGCGTAGCTGTTGCGAAATATTTCTAAATCAACGAAGGAAAGCGTCAGGACACTCTGCCCACATAAATGTTCCTTTGCATTGAGCACGTCGGTAGTACAAGGAAAGTCCCTCATTAATCGCCTCCAGGATCCACATGGCTACAACTCCCAAATTCTCACTGGTCGGTAGTAATGCGCGCGTTCGCTAAGTGTCGTTTCCGTCTGCAGCGGCGTTGCTGCAGACGAACTGCAGACGAAACTAGCGAACAGGGGCATTGCAGGCAAATGTTTCAATATTATCAGTGGAGCTATAGTAATCTCGAGAGGATAGTAATTTGTAAAGCGTGCCAAGATATTACAGCAGTTTGTGAAAGGAAAGAAGATATTTGCGAGAGTTATACACCTGATAACAAAGCTGTTCTTACCTTTTGGCAGTGTTGAAGCGAGACAAAGCACGCCGACGATATAGCGACTGGTAGCCGCTACACGTATTTTCGTTTTGACTGGACAGTTGAAAAATTTTCCGGTTTAGTCCTCAAAACAATCTGAAAGCCAACATTAACCATACAATACAAATACCGTACTACACTGAGACGTATAACAAGTCCTTCAATGAAGAGTCTTTGTTCACCAGATTTTACCCTGGTGATGCTACATGCCACAAGAAAACAATGAACTACTTCTACAACAAGTTAGCGCAATTATTCTATGATATTAGATAAACGCTCTTGATAACTGCAAAATGTCGCATAACCACTCAACTAACATAATGTAAATTTGTATATATGTTTGGCCATACCGGAATTGTGTATATGTAAAGCTGCAATTTACGCAAGTATACACACTCTTCTGTGAGATAACTGAGAAAAGCTAACGTAACTGAGCTCGGAGTCATAGATGTTATATTACCTTGAATTGGATATAAAATACTTATGCAATAGCTTCCTTTATCCACACAAACTGTATCGTTAGCGGACTCGAAGTAACTGGTCTGTATGTATCATTGGTATGTTTTTTTTTTCCATCAAATTGTATAAATAAGCAAAACAAAAAAATTAAAACAAACGTCACAGTATGTTGTCTGAAAGCTATCTTATGGTCAGCTAGTCAAGATTGATTTTTATCATTTTTGCTCGCCTTAAAAAACTGGCAACACTATGACCCTGGGATTATCGTGCATTAGTTCGTATGTCAGACCACTTTTCGTTTAATTTTTCGAATTTAGATTTTCGAATAGAATTTCGTTTAATCTGTGGTAGAAGTAGTATGAGGATCTATACCTATGTATAGGATGCCATACCAAATCATGTATGTGCGCTTCGTTATGCACGAAAACAAGTCTGAGTGATTCAAAGTATTGCGATATATTAAGCTGTCTCTAGCAAACCTTTTAACCTGGCAGAAATTAGCACGCATTGATCTGAGCCCTTCGTAGTGATTACGTCTGCTTGGCGGCAAAATAATATATATGTGATTATCTTGTAATATATATACAAGCATTCTTCTAAATTTTGCTTTTTCCTTATTTAGGGTTTTTCTGAAACCCTTATTTACTTTAGGAAACATTGAAGTGATTCATATAACATAACGCAACGACCAAAGCTGTCAGAGTGGACTTTGAAATTAAAAAAACCTTTAAAATAGTTAGCCTAGAACAATGTCTTTAATATGTATTAGAGGTACCCTTCTTTATTTTTTACACACTTATCCCAGCATTTTGGAGACTCGGTAGACAGCCATATACCTACAGTTGACGTCTTCATATGTGATTTTTCCATCTAAAACTTCTCGAACTGAGTCGGCAGTGGGATATGCTTGCTCACCAGGTACCCACAGACCTAGATCGGAAAAGAATAAACGGGTAGAAACCAACGTTGAGTACTCTTTGCTTGATTCATGAAGTAATTGAAGCACAGTGATGAAGGCTGGCGTTGTCATAACAGACTGCGTGCTTTCGATTACCGTGTCAACAGTGCGTGAGTCCCTCGGGAAGCTCAGGTTCCGGGCTCCATTATATTTTCGGTGAGTATCTGATAGAGATGTCTTTAATGTCCATTGTAAGTACCGTAATTACCTTACGTCTTGACCCACTCGACACCGTCACCAGACTCCATTTCATTTCAGGGCGACACCATTTTCTGGCCTGGTCCCTTCTCGGCCGGCGGTAGAAATTGAAGCACGCCTTGTCTGTGGTGACTGTATACGCCATGTCAATTTTTTTTTGTTGATTAAAGTACCCCAAATTGCGCGTGAAATCCACTACACGCACCCCTAAGCAGCGTGGAACCGATTCGCGAGGAACCCATTCTTTATTCAGTTTTTGTATTTTTAGGATTTTGATGACAATTCTGTAACAGGTAACTCACCCGGCTTTTATTGAAAGGTTTCTTTGCGGCCAGAATATCTACCAGCAATACATTTTTTAACGGTACATAGTTAAAAAGTAATTAAGGTTTAAAGCCCGCCGAATTAACTTGTAAGAGCCTAATATTAGGCTGTTACAAGTGTGAAGTTGAGTAGCTTTTACAAGAGAGTTTATACCAGAAAAAATTAATTCCGAATGAAAAACGTTTTTTAGTTTCGAAAATCAATACAGATGGTTAAGTTTTTGTTCCTAGAAGGTCACACAGCTGCGAAGCTTCATCGAAGAAGATACTAGGTAAGAAGGTTATAAACAAAAGCATAAACTTCTCAAGAGTATAGGTTGAAATGTTGTTAAAGACCAGCAAGGAAGTAACCAGGTGTTGGGACTCAAAGAACTGGAACGCGTTGCGTCAAGCGAAAAAATTGTCACGAAAGCTGAGCACTGAGTTCGGATTTTCTAGACTACAACTGGTATTTTACATCAGTGTGTTACAGAATTATAACTCAGATACAGAATATGCGGAAACTGAATAAAACCCCATGGATTGGCTCCAGATCATCTGAAAGTACGTCTATTCAACTTACAAACTCAACAACAAACTCGCAAAAGGCACACACTCGCCATAAATAGGTCGTAGTTCAATTTTTAGCAGCTACTAGGGTAAGACTGGATAATGGCATCGGCCTGGAAAAAAATCGAGTTTGGTATCGCGCAGGTTCGGACAGATGGCGATGGCAGTACTTAAGAACATGTCCTACTATAGGGTACGAGCTGAATCTTCGCGCTATCTTTCGGTCCTGCAAAAGCTCATGGCCTGTTCGCATGGCGATCGGTCGCACGTAGCCTGATCATTTGATGGCAACGCGAGAGCCGACCGTCATTTTATGTGCAAAGGAATAGCTAACGTTTGTTTCAATCAGTTTATTGTTTCGGTCCAGGTCCGTGTGAAATTCCATATGGGAACGCCAATTGCACTTATTAAAAAAACACCAAAAATTTATACTACAATAGTACGAGGGTTTGGCCTATAGGTACTGTCATTTCAATCATTTCTCCCCTTCAAAAGGCTGAGTGTCAGGAGCTTCTATTTTTCACACTTTCTTAGATATCTTTAAATACAAAATAGACTTAAATATTGCCACTGATTCAGGGTGTCGATTTGCCATCAAACAAACTGAGACTCGAAAGCAGTAAAGCAATAGTAAGACATTTAAAGTAATAGTAAGACATTTATTACCACGTCCCGAATGACTCGTCATAACTCATTTGCCAAGGCCTTCTTCACGCTTTCCTTCAAATTCTATCGCAAACTATAGCTGCGCTATAAATACCTCAATTTGATCAATTCTTCAGCTTAATCATTTTATCAGGCGTCAGCAAAATTTTGCGATTGCTCGGTGACTTTTCTTTATAAATATACTTATCCGAAGGCGGTCGTCGTTTACGTTTCGGACCCAGGTGGTTACTTGGCAATAATACCTTCATTGGCCTTCCTCAGTGTTATACCGGCTGATAGACAGATCATTGCACATATTTGGTTGCCAATGGGTCCGAAAGAGAAGCGTCTTGTTCGCTGCGCCGTAGAGGTTTAGAAACTGGAGACGCTGGAGTAAACAAATGCGTTGAGCGTGGTACCGAACGACGTGGCACCGCTCCCTGATGCCTCAGTAAACGGACTGAGGCAAATTGCGAAATGCCTTCTATTGAGTGTCTTTGCAAATTGCATAATCCAGGATGTCGTCGATCTACAGAGATTGACTGATTAGGTGTTGGCAAGACCTCGCTAGGATCCTTAGGATTTTCGGTTACTTGTCTCAATTGCTTAGCAGCAGTCGACGTCACTGTTTCCGTGTCGTTATCGCTATCGAAAACCTGGCATAGCTGGCGATTAAAGTAATTGGCTATCTCCTTCCGAAGGCTGATGGCATTAGCCCGAGTTTTTCTGGCGTGCTGAAGAAAAATTTCCCCAGTGAGCGTCATGTCAGACGGCAAGAAGACCTGCGAAACACTTAGTGAGGTTAATGTCGAAGTTTAACTTTTGCATAACAATAATTTATAGATATTGCCAGATGTGATAATGCTTAGTGTATCTATGTGTAAGCTATTCACAGCCCTAGATCTTAACAACCTAGAAATATTTTGTTCCTATCTCCCCTCTTTCCCCAAAAATGTCAAATCTTTCATTTTTTCCGAAAAAAAAAGATATCGAATTGTAATTTTGCATCTTTACAGAGTATTCTTTTGACTCCTTGTATTTATATCAAACGAAATTGATTGTTTTTGTTAATATAAGTAAAAACAAGCTAGAATCAGAATAAAATCAATGGAGGTAGTAACATAACGCGTGTCATGAAACTTACAGAATTCTCTAAGAATCAGCTATGTAATCCTGATGTTTCTGAACCCCCTTTTTTTTTTTTTAGACAATTACCTGATTAGCTACTAGTCGAAATTCAGTATTCATATCCGAAGTACGTTGGCAAGCGTCGTCGTTTAGGTAACATTGCTACTAAAGTCCGTTATTTTTAGAAGAAATTTAAATTGCGCGCCATAGAACCCGCATAGCAGTCTAAATTAGCACGTTTCTTCAATTCGTGTTCGTGCAGAATAACTCCTGAATTAATCTTGGCATAAGCTAATATCTGTTATTTGACTTTGCAGCACAGAAAGCATACTTTAAACTCACAGCATCAAGCATATCGTGCTCCGATCAACGTTGAGTACAAAGGTTGGCGTGAATCCGGAATTGTTGCATAGTATTTTCTATTATACGAGTGCGCTGCTCTGCTTTAAGTGAAATTAAATGTTTACTAGCTGACTATCGAGCAGGAAAATGACGTTCGTAATATTACCTTCATTTTACTGAAACCTGGAGACGATGTCGTTAAGTTCGATATATAGATGTCATATCAATAAGGTTATTAGGCCTGCCAATAAGCTTCTTTTCGAAGCTGGTAAGAACAAGTATTTAGAAAAATAGAAATAGGGCTTAATTGCAAACTAGAGTAACTGTAGTTTATTCTAAAGCAGGCCCATAAGCAATCGGTGCCTGTGTCGTACCAAACTAGGTTTTCGAGGATAACGGCATTTATAAGGGCATACTAGAGATTGCCATATCGTCATAAATTAGATAACGTGTCTGATTTGATGTACATCAGAGATTCACTCGCGAGATTTAAATGACCGGCATCGTTCGAGGGACAACGGCTCAGCTACCGAAGAAAATCGCAGAAAACAGCGCAATGATACAGAACAATGACTCAGAATAATACCAACGACGAAGTCTGTAAACGTACGATACAATGGCGACCACCCACCTTGAATGCAAAAACTCATCCCGCGCAAAAGCATTATTTATGATGATATGTTATCGTTATGCCGAACATATAATCCCTATGAGTACGAGCCATTTATTAGGCAAGCCCCTATAGTCACCTCCTGGAGCATCTCCTAGAGTCCATCTGTCGTGAAAAAAGTGTACCTCCGTGTTGGATTACCCCTTAGCACGTTTGAAAATGAAACATTATCCGCTGCCGTCTACGAAAGATCTAAATTGTACAAACACCTCTTGTGAATAATAAATAAGTATGACGGTACGCTGTTGCTGCTGCTAAAGTAGCAGCAGCGAAGCTGGCAAAATGCGTCGGTCAATTGTACGCTGTATCATCTGCCTGGCTTTGTACTACCTTCTCACTACAAAAATAGTGGGTTGGCCCATTTCCGGGTCACCCTTCGTCCGATAAATTTTCATTAGTCGTCGGGGCAAACTGGTCAGGCTTGGAGGCGTAACTTAGTATGAAAAAAACTATGCCACTGCCAAGAGGCAGCAGTCGCTTGCTCAGGGATGAACAAGAGGCGTCTACCTGGATATCCGTTTTAAGGCTCAATGGGTCCCACTTGCTTGGAGACAGTTGAAAACTTAGCATTATAATCGGTTATTGTATACCGAATACATGCCAGGATAGCTTGCAACCTCTATGCACATCGATACAGACAGAGATCCATGTTTTGTCGCAAAACGGTGTATCTAAATCGGGGGCCGTGCGATGGAAATAGACAGCGGCTGCAGCGGCAGCGAGTTGGGTCAGACACACGAAGGGAGATACACTAAGTTCTCAACGCGATTATGGTCTGCTGCTTCGAACGGGAAACTACTCACGTAAATTCATAGATCGCCTGGTTGCAGAGGACGGTCACGGCGACCGACGAAGCAGTAGCGGTAGGAGCCGTACCCCCAGCTTGTCCTGCTGGATGCCTATGCGAACAGACCACAGATCACGCAGCACCACGTCATGCGATAGCGGGCTAGCTTGCTGACGAAGTTGCGGGTACCCCCCTGGGGTTAGGTTCAAACAGAAGGCAACTAGCGAAAGGGAAAGAGATCAGGCTAAACGGGATGGCGGTCGTCGAGTAGAAAGAAGGATACACGCTGTACTATCATACAGCTGGTGCTGTTGCAACGGATCCAAGGGGGACGATGATTTTCGATCATCAGCAAAGCGTGAAATTGTCTGAGTTGTCCCGTTCGGCCAACCATCCACCTTTAGTTTTTGGCCACCTTTGCCTAGCCCCAGACTTTCCCGCTGTTTCCCCTTCTCTTCCTGCTACTGTTCTTGGCGCTGCTTAGCTATTGTCTGCCCACCTGGACATGGCCTGAATCTCCACCTATCAGAAATACGAATTATCGCTGTCGCATCTGCCCTCGCCCCACACTCGCTCCCATTCTTACTTGCCCCGTATGCATCTACCCTATAATGCAATACCCAAAACTCCGCCTCGATATTTTCAGGGGTAGGTAGCCTTGTTTCTCGACTTTGTTGGCAAACCCCTAATTCTGATCTGCCCGTCTATTTGGAAAGTGAGAAATATTTGCGCCATCATCAACGCTCGACGTTCTATTATTGCGTTTCTTCTGCGCAGTCAATCCCATAGTAGCCGGCTTATAAGTGAACGTATCATAGCATGCGAACCTTTTCATCAAATGTAACATTCAATGTTTACTTGTCTAAGTCCCGTTATTACTTAGCAGAGTAGATCCTATCAGTTAATACATAACTAGATCATGTTCATGATAGTAGCAGTTTAGATTTAGTTTTTTGTGATGAGTACGGGGGGTATACGCATTATAATAAAACTTAGGTCATCTTAATTGTTTGCATTTACAAGTATCGAGAATAATCCTTTACGTAAATTTTATATAAATTGTACATCACCTTTTTTTTTCAACAAATTTTAGCCTCGTTTCCCTATTCTTGGTTACTCGAACAGGGAATAAGCAATCTCGCTGATCCCTTATAGTTTCTCCATTCATCCGTTGGTCCGTTTGAACAATACTGTCACCTCACCGCTAAGTTATTTTATCGCTTTATTCTAGTATTAACGAATATGCTTCATGTTAAATCTTACCAAATTGCAGGTGTCTACTGTTGAAGTTATCCCGTTGCTTTAGACTGTTGCCATGCAGCTGTTCTGCCAGCTTAAGTTACTTCATTAACTTGCTCCATTAGCTTGTTTTAGCCACGCTCTAAGTGTGCCGTTAAGTAACTCGATTCCAATGAATCATGACACCCAACACAATAGCTCCAAGGTGAAATCTACGCTTTTAAAGTTGTTCCGCTGTAACTTTTCAAAAATTTCAGTGCATCAAGTTAGTTGCTTTGTTGTAATTATATCGTTCCCACGTTCAAATGCCCTAGTGATTTTAACGTACGCCGAATGTTTTTCCTTTTCGTTTTTTCATTTTATAAGTTCGGAGTTTGAATTTCCAGTGACTTCATCGAGTCCCCGTAGCTTTATAATTTCCTTAAAGCTATCTATGTCGGTTCAAGATTTTCTGTTTTCAAGCGAAATTATTCCATTTTTACCTTAAATATAATTATTCCTGATTTGAAGGTGTTTTATACAAACCCAAACAAATCTTTCTGTGTGAAAGTTAACAGTGACCCGCCCGCAAAGTTTGTTAGTCGATTTGTGCGTATCTAATCTCATTGAACACTAATTGAAATGCAAATCTATTTGGTTACCATAGGTCCTTCACCCTACATCTACCGTGTTAGAACGATCACTGGTCCCAACAAGCTATCATGCTTATTTTTTTATCGTCATTAATCCCCCTCCCGATTACCACGTAAATGTATTTTACCACTTCGAGGCAAGTTCGCATAGAAAACGGCCAAAAAATGAATACTATTTTCCCAAGTGTCTATTATTTAATGAATGAGGTGAACATCTACTGTGATCAGTCCAAAAGAAACCTTTGCATGTAGAACAAACTAAAATGTTGTTATTCAATCATTTTTACATCACATATATTCAATAGTAATGTTGAAAGACAATGCTAACGTGCGGTTCGTTGACCTAAATCTATTAATAAGAATAACGCCTATATAAAAAGCATGATTCGGTCGTTGCACGATGCCATCACCGACCCGAAAATAAGATGTTCAAAACGCTTATCGTTGCCAATGAACATATCTAATTATGAGTCTCATTCCACCCGCTGTTTATCCTTTTGACATGAACATTTCAATATTTCAAGGTTCCGTCGAGGGGGTTAGCGTTTAAATAGAGAGATCGGAACTGGCACAAAGGAAAGGGGACAGATGGGTTTGATGTCAAAGAGGACCATACTTTCCCTATGAAAGGATCTTTGTCCATGACCAGGTGAGCTAGGCCAAGATTGTTCAGGCTGCTTGTGGCGCAATGTTTGGGCCTTTTCGACCTGATCCGTGAGGGGCAGCACCAGCGGAACACTAGTCAAGGCACCAGCCCTTGCTTGGTTGCCCACTATCCAGTCAGCTGGCTACTCGCTGCGAAGCACGTGAACATTGCTGCACGCGATCTTGGCCATCTATTGACTTCAAGTTCCTTTTAATTTATTGAGATTATTTTAATAAATAATTAATTACCCTTCTCGAGGCGAGGCGCGGCGCACCAGTCTGCCTGCCCTCGTATCCGCCTGGGGCAGGTGTAGTGAAAGCTCAGTGTAATGGACTTACAAGGGCGTGGACCACTTATGGGCAGAGGCCCAGCCGCTTTTGCCCCTACTTATTCACCACTCGCTGTATCGACTGCGACGGCTGCTCAGGGGGTCGTCTACATCTAATGTTAGTTGTGCCTTTCAGACCCCTGCTTAACCCGTCAGTGCAATAAGGAGGGCAAAGCAAGAGCTGCCTTTCGACGCTGCGAAGAAAATATGAAAGCAAAAAAATAAATAAACGTTGTTGTGGTAGGAGCATCCGAAAGACTTCGACAGGGGCGAGCCACAGCTCGAAAATGAGCAACTGAGTATCGAGTGATAAACTCCTTGTGCAAAAGGTTCCAGAGGCCGTCTTTGTGGACACCATTATCTATTGCGTCGAATATTCAGACCGTTCCTAGGGAAGACCACTTGATCAAGACCACACGAAAAAGCTATAAACGATGAGACGTAACGTAAAATACTCTTAAGCTTTTAATAACTCTACTTTACTAATAACTACTGCTCTTAACTCTGTTAAGGGCAGTAGTTAACAGAACTTATGAATAGAAAAAAGAGAACGGCTGAAGCACGTATTAAATTAATGCTTTTTTTTTTTCAGTTTCTTTTACACTGATTCGTAGACATCTAGGGCCTTGTTATATCATCATTGAATTTATCGTCTCTTGGATTTGGACTAACTAGATTGGCACTACGCAAATCTTTTGAAAAGGGTACATGGCAATAGCTTGAGACCTTTCTGTAGCCCAATTATGGCCGTTTTCCTCGTAGCTTTCTGCGAATGGCATATTCCTCCAAAAACCAATAATGTCTTTCATCTATAAATGGGCCTTTGCGAATTAAAGTCAACTTTATCTCTAACAAGTAGCCAGATTACTACTGTGTGAGACGGTTTGTTCCTTCGCAGAAAGGTATTAGAATAATCTGGAGACAGCCCTATTTCTACTTACAGCCTATCACACTATAAACGCGTTGCATAGTCCCTGTTTTTTGCGGAACATCGATGAAGGTGCCAACTCTGTCAGGTGTCTGACGTACCAAGTTGATGGGAAAAGACTTCTAAATCGACTGAGTGATCTTGTAATTAGCACAGGATCAACAACAATATGAGTAAATGATTGTTAGCACTAGTAGTCATACTAACAGTTGTATTCTTATAACATATATATATATACATACTCTATTGAGTCTTTCGAGAGAAAGTAATTATAAATAATTATAAAAGTGCTAGCACGTAAAAGTATTGGAGTATTTTTTTGTGGTATTAAAAAAAATTACATTAAACTAAGGGTAAAAAAACCAACATTGTTGAAAAATCCATACTACCTAATGATTTCCTTAGCTTGCGTGAAAAACTTTCGCTCAAGCCTAGCTTGGCTGATTTTGAATTGTCCGTATGTGATATTTCTAGCAATCGGAGAAGTAAGGAAACCTTAAAAATCCACAGCAATCTTAAAATATAATTCAGGCCCACGTTTAGTCGAGTCGACGTTCTCAGTACTATATGTGATAACTGTACGTTTATATAGATACGAAAGGACGATCAGAACTGACGCTTTGGTGTTGTATATATACTGGATATTAGTATATACATTTATTAAAATACTAGTCAGATTCCAAGTTGCAATCTGACTATATATATAAACTGATAGTATATACGCAAATCTACAATTACCTATTTCGCACCATTGAGAATGTATTACATTACCTTCTAGTCTAGACATTAAATGCACCTGTAATTCTCACAGTCACGCAGTTTAGCTGCCTGTTGACCGTTTGTGCGAAACTTATAACTTACTAGCAACTTCATTTTTCTAAACTTCGATTTTTTTTTATTTCCCTGTTTCCGGTATCGATATTCAGATATCAAGTTCATCCGTAACATAGATGTACAGTTTATTGTACGAAAAGTGGATTCGCGTACCGTAGTCTTGCGACAACTCGAACCGGCTAGAGTATGAATTTTGCCAGTATCTCATTATGAGAATGTTTCTGAAAAATCTCCCTTTGACTCCGCTTACTTTATAATCGTGCAACTAGACTGACTTTAAAATTAGCGTGTAACTTTCGCTACAAATGGAAACCTAACCTCTTCTCCGGGGCTCGTATCAAGGACAAGGACAACATGTCCTGCTGGTATGAAATAACAATCAGCAACAAGATAAAGCAACTTATACCCATTGAAACTGAAATATTTCCACAATAATATGGCACAATTGGTGAAGCACTTGCATGTGTATTAGAAAGCTAGACTTTTATGGTACTGAGTAAATTTACTGATTTTTTCAAAGCCGTTGTTTATAAAATAAAAACTACGCACATCGATCATTCAAGGTAATCCACTTTACGTGTACGGTGCTAGAATTTTCTGTTGTTTATTTTTAGGAAACATGAACGTCTGATGACGGAAGCATTGAAACTGTACGAAACTGCATAAGTCTTGTCCCTAAAATGCTTTCGTCTTCACCGAACTCACAATATATATATATATACACATAGGGGTAAAGAAGAAAGAGTCTAGCCACTATCTTCTATTAGCATAGAAATGGAGAAATCTGAGAGTTATTCCCTGTCCCATGCATTTGCGCGCTATTCCCAGCTCTGCTATCCAACTCCACACAAAGTCGGACTTCTTAGCTTGGTCAACTGCTTCCGAAATTTCCTATGCGACTAGCCATCCGCCGTCCAGTTCATTCCTTGCTACTGGCCGAAGGCTCAACTTTAGGACAAATACGTAGACGTCATCCGATTACGTTCTTGTACATGCGTTTCGGGAGTCGCCTATCCAACAATGTCATATCGAGACATGCAATGGTATATTTGGAATAGTAGTCATGCGATTTAAGCGAAGAAAGCTCCACATTGATTTGGAGATTGTTGGCTTGAGTTAAAGTCTGTCCGGCTGACTTCATTCATCTACTCTTCGGCTTGGCCTCGTTCGTTGGAGTTACGCCGTAGTCTCGCTGATGTTTTGAAAGATAGTTCTTGTAGGGTTGGGTACGTTCACCGCCCACTGCCAAACATATACTACTGAGGTCCTCGGCTCTAGGACTCGGAGCAATGCGAATTCATTTGCCTTTGCCCATTGGTCTACTGCCAGCCTGTGGGTTTCTGCCTCTGTTTTTGTAGCCTGATCTCCCCATCACTCGCTTAGGCCCCATGCCACACCCCATCGTACTGTGTGCGTCTGTCCCCCTTCGGCAGCTCCAGGAAAAAGCTTCTGCACTTCGATCATATTGGCTCAACGTCCAGCGATAACGCGTTTTTGCACTCCGTCCCTTACTTCTTAGCACTCTGGTCGTGGTCCAGCTTTCTTTTCCATCTTACACACACAGGATAGCCTGCATCGCCTCGCTAGCGGCCCCCCTGATACTTCTACCCCTTCATGCCTTCTAGGTCTCCCCTGTTTAGACAAACGTCCCATCAGCTAGCAAGCAGACTGTTCAGCTCCAGGGAATCCAACAAGGTACCGTCATAATATATAAGTGCTAAAATAATCCTCCATCAAATGAAAATATTTTGACGCGAGCAGATCATCCGTGTGTCTGATTGAACAAGGAAGTCGCCTACCATGGGCATATTTGCACCTGTGAAGCACGGATAAATTCAACTGCCTTTAGTTGGGCAACTATCTAGTTGACGACGTTGGCAAGCAGATGCAGCGACCAGTCATCTGGACAAGATTGACGGAGAAAGTCAACCCTGGCGCCACGGGCACCAGCGAACATCTGCTGCGAGACCTGCTGCTCGCTCGACCGTGAGATAATATGAGATCGGCCTACAAGAAACAGCCGAAAGTACAGTCGTATCGCTAGTCGCTATCGATTCCGTAATTGATATTAGTCAAGCGATAAATCAAACGGGAGCCCTTACTGCAACCGAGGTAGAAGAACTTTGGTCCAGGTGGTCAGTGCGCTAATTGTAAAGTGACAAAACGCATTTATGTTGACTGCTAATTGTCCTGTTATGGAGTAAAACGCCCTGAAACCATAAAGACGTTATTGACAATGTCTTAGAATTACCTTCTGCTAACTTTAATAGAAGAGCTTTAGTAACATCAAAAGTCAAACTCAAGAGCTATTAGCAGTTGCAGATTATTTAGATAGGGAGAAGAACACTATAGCTAACATTTTTTTGCGCTTTGTTCCAGTGCGTTCAGGCAACGATCCTTTAACATAGACAAGGTCAAGCGACTTTTGTTACTGTTCTGTTACTCTGCCACTTAATTTCCGACAAATGAATCATATACGACAGCGTTTGCTGCCATGTCGGTAATCCGTACGGTTCAATAGTGCATCACGTACGATGAACTAACCGTCCATGATCGACATCGATCCTCTCATCAGCTGAGTTATTCAGTCTGAAGCTATACGTACGCCCACTAGGCTCGAATACGTGAGCAAACAAAGCGTGAAAGAACAAATTTAAATTGAACACGTACCCAATGAGTACAAACACTTTGAGGATCGATCATATATATTTGATGGTACTAGTTAGTCGGACGCTCACTAACGCGTACGCCAATACGGCTAGTCCCTTATTCAGTATGTGGCAACGCGTTCTTTCCGTTCCTCATGATTTCTACTATTAGACATAATCTATTATAAAGAGAATCAGTGTGGTCTAGTTCGGAAAGGTGGATGAGGGAGTCCTGCCCGTTAACCGTATCCAACAGTACATTCATAGCTAGGTTTTTTGCGACACGCACCTGCCTACGTTGTCAACAGAACGAAACCGAAGACGCACTAGGTTTAATAACCGAGTAGCCGGCGCGATAGATTAGTGAAACTGTGTTCGAACCAGAATAGATTTGCACTACGCACATGGCGGTGCTTGTGATACTCGGCGAGGATAAATGGGAAAAGACGGGCAAACAGAGGCACAAGGGGAAATAAACGCAGGCGTTACCGTGGCGAGCTTATTGTCAACTTCAGTCTCAATGTCAATAGCGCTGCCAGCATAGCTGCAGGCGCCCATAGTCCAACGAGACATCGTACTCACGGTGGTGATGGGGTTGTTTTTGCTGATATCGTCAGCGGCAGCGATGACGGTCACTGTTCATTGTATCCATTCGATAAAATACAATCACCATTCGCCATGCATGATGGGCACGAAAGCAAGCAGCCGAAGGCGCACTGCTGGTGGTTCAGCGGTTGATTCGGTGTTAGTCGTCTACGTCGAAACCTAACCGGCAACTTGCCGTCGCCTGCCTCGGGGTAATTTGTTAATGCGTTGAGCTGGACCGCTGGCAAGTCGCTACCCCGCTCCGAAGCACCATAGACCTGGCACCCTTGACGCAGTCTCTTGTGCCTACCTAAGGACAACTACGCCAGCGAGAATATCCTATGCAATAAACAGCACAGCAGTGTGGGCGTGTTTCTGCTATACTGACATGGATGACACGTATCAAAGCAAAGAGGCTATGCCTAAGTTGAACTTAAAGTGATCTATTTAGCTAGAATCGAAACAAAATTGGCCGCCGCATGAACGGCAGCTGCGCGTAGGTAGTACAAATGTAATGAGCCAACGTTTTTTTGGTGACCACAGTATCGATTTCGAATGACGACGATATAAGGAAAAATAAGCTAAATACTAATATCGAAACGAGAACAACCCAATGTAGGCAGTTCGCTCGTTTAACTTGTTGTTAAATGTCACTTCTAATTTTTTTTTTCAATTAAGCGTCCGGACTTCTAAACAATACAGGTATACATTTGAAACATTTATAGCATGTGACAAATTACCTATATCGACGGTTTCTCATTATGTATTGTTATATTTCGTGGAAAATATAGCTGTAAGTGAATTATGTCAAGATGTTCTGACTGAACGTAGTCCATGCACAGGGATACGATTAAGTTAGGGGCATACTTATAATAAGTACAATTATGCCTCGTTTGCTTTATGCATCTTGTTTGCGTAGTAAATTAATGTTGACCACGAGCGCCAGACGCAGCCATCACCCACTACATCATCGACGTGACTAATTAAGCACTATTTTCGTGTACGTTGTGTAACATCCCGTCACCACTCGCAATTTTCTGACAAGATCTATCGGGTTTCGTCAATCTAGTGGTTCCACCTTAACTGCTACTCTCGCTATCACCCCCCCCGCCGCCGCCATCGTCTTTGCGAAACCATTTCATTAAAAGTGACACTGGCATATTGCTTAATCTACTAGCAATTTAAGTTTAGCCGCGTTTGACGGTGAAGTAATTCTTGGGTTACTAAATCCATAGGCGAGGCGCATTGGGCTGAGGCAAACGCGAGATTCCACACATCTACAATGTCCGGGGCTAACGGCTGCATAAGAGCGTAGCAGGGAACGCAGCTTTTTTTGAGTAACGGATGCATTTTTAAGAATAGAAGAAAAATCATTGTTTATGGCTTTTTACTTAGCATAAACACAACAAAATACATATTACGTTATTACAAGAAAATCCGACGTACTCAACTAGTTGAGATATAGTGATGACTTGAATATACGTTAGAGGCATCCTCCTTTATTTTTTTTTAAACATTTGCCCCCTCTCTGGCAACTTCTGGATACCCATATACCTGCCATTCACGTTGTTATACGCAGTTCCTCTGTCTATGGTTCCTGTGCTTGCCTACAAATTGCCAATTTTTTTAGGGCATAGAATACCCCGTAACTGCACGAATTTAGATCAGGAGAATAAGCAGATTGAAGCCAACGTTGGCTATTTCTTTGCTTAATTAAGGAAGTAATTAAAGCATGGCGATGAGGGCATGCTTTCGATTGCCATGCTAACGGTCCACGAGTCCCTTGAAGAACTCAAGATAGCGGGCTGCATTAATAGTTTTACTTTCAGTGAGTATCTCATAGTAGCACACG